>NW_026057581.1:18441081-18669377 GCF_023721935.1 Panthera uncia
GGGGCCACAGTCAGACTGGTGTGTGCCTTCTCTTCCCCTCTCCTAGGGGTGGGATTCACTGTGGGGTGGTGTGGCCCGTCTGGGCTACTTGCACACTGCCAGGCTTGTGGTGCTGGGGATCTGGCGTATTAGCTGGGGTGGGTAGGCAAGGTGCACGGGGGCAGGAGGGGCAGGCTTAGCTCGCTTCTCCTTAGGTGATCCACTTCAGGAGGGGCCCTGTGGCAGCGGGAGGGAGTCAGATCTGCTGCCGGAGGTTTGGCTCCGCAGAAGCACAGAGTTGGGTGTTTGCGCTGAGTGAGCAAGTTCCCTGGCAGGAACTGGTTCCCTTTGGGATTTTGGCTGGGGGATGAGCGGGGGAGAGGGCACTGGCGAGCGCCTTTGTTCCCCACCAAACTGAGTTCTATCATCCGGGGGCTCAGCAGCTCTCCCTCCCTTTGTCCTCCAGCCTTCCCGCTTTCTGAGCAGAGCTGTTAACTTGTGACCTCCCAGACGCTAATTCGCGCTTGCTGTCGGAACACAGTCCGTCCGGCCCCTCCGCTTTTGCCAGCCAGACTCGGGGGCTCTGCTTGGCCGGCGAGCCGCCCCTCCGCCCCGGCTCCCTCCCGCCAGTCCGTGGAGCACGCACTGCCTCGCCGCCCTTCCTACCCTCTTCCGTGGGCCTCTCGTCTGCGCTTGGCTCCGGAGACTCCGTTCTGCTAATCCTCTGGCGGTTTTCTGGGTTCTTTAGGCAGGTGTAGGTGGAATCTAAGTGATCAGCAGGACGCGCGGTGAGCCCAGCGTCCCTGAATGGCAGTTTAAAAGCCAACCACTACCTATACTTAACGTTTTATGTGTTCAGAGCAGATATTTCATTTGGCTTGGTTGGTTTCCTTTTATTGGTTTGGTTCAATTTTGTGAACAAAATTGACTGGTAAGTAGGTACAGTTTTATATAAATAGGTTGCCCATTCTTACCTCCTAATTTGGGTTCTTCTAGCCATCAGAAGCCAAGATTCAAATGTCCGTTTTGGGGGAAGAGTGGCACTTTCTCGTCCCACACCAGCGCTGTAAAGGTGGGAGGAGACAGGCATCAATCCGCCTGACTTCCGCCCAGAAGGTCTGTGCAGGGCATAACCTTCACAGATGATGCCAGATTGTCCCCTGCTTCATCCCATCCTGCACATAAAATAAGAGTCTACTAAATGTACACTTATGGGATTTTCAGAAGGTCTTTATCCTGCCAGGTATTTCTCCCACATGACTTTTCTTTTTAAAATTTTTTTGACATTTATTCATTTTCGAGAGATGAAGAGAGGCAGAGTGAGAGCGGGGGAAGGGCAGACAGAGAGGGAGACACAGAATCCAAAGCAGGCTCCCAGCTCTGAGCTGTCAGCACAGAACCCGATGCGGGGTTCGAACTCACAGCCTGTGAGATCATGACCTGAGCTGAAGTCAGACGCTTAACCGACTGAGCCACCCAGGCACCCTCTCTCCCACAATAACTTAAACCTAAGGTTTCACCCACTTTCTGAAATCCTAATGAATGGGTCACCAAATATGGGAGTTAGTCTGAATTATGGATTAAGAGCCCCGATTCCTGGTACTAGGAAAGGAAAAATTTTTAAAGTTAACCTTCATTCCTGGGCCTCAGAATACACTGGCAACAGTGATCTAACTGAATTCCTACATTTGGAAGTTGTAGGGGAGGAAAGATCATTTTTCCTCTCTCCTCCTGAGATCTTAGCTGATATCCCTATAATAAAAGACAGATTAACTGTATAATACGTATGTATGTACTAACATACCGACCTCACATATACACGAAGGATGTTGAGGGAGAAATGGGTTACTCACAAAGGTGGCTTTAGAATTCCGGATTAAATACAATCTTACTAGGGAAAGGAGAGGGAAGACGCAGGCCCCTCAGGTGAGAGTGAATGATTTTTAAGAAAGATGAGTGGGCTCTTAGAAGAATAGGTCGGAAGGATGATAGTTTTTGACAAATTTGTCTGGGTGCGGTGTGGACTTCTGGTCTCCTCCTGTGACCAGCGTCCATCTTCCTTGGTTGATGAAACTCCCAGGGAGGGGACGTAGGACAAAATTGAGTTTCGTTTGCAGGATCTGTCTTTAGGCAGATATGGGGAGCTCAAAGAAAGTCTCTCCCTGCGTTTGCTGTGTTTCAAGTGCCGACAGCTCAAAATGTACCAAAGCGGCATAGTCTGCTGGCCTTCAGGGTCCACATTAGTAAGGGAGGGTCTGAGAGTTCCTTTTTGTAGATATATTTACTTATTTCATTTTCTCAATTTTGATTCTTCTTTTGGTCAGTTGAAACATGAGTATTCAGATAATGCTTTCTGATGAGGGGCTACCGTATCTTTGTATAGTGTTAGGGATAGTGAACAATACTTACAGTGACTCTAATAAATAGATTTAACAGTTATTATACAGGTCCAGAGTGACAGATCTGAAATCTTAAAGTCCCCAAATTTCTGGAAACCCAAAGTATTCTCGTTACTCCTTTGGTGGGAACACCTGCCCCAAACTGGCATGAGACCATTTGTGTTCTTTTTTTATTCCACTGAATAAATATATTTATGTTTTCAGTCTTATGTGGATCCTGAGAAACTTAACAGAAACCCATGGGGGAGGGGAAGGAAAAAAAAAAGAGGTTAGAGTGGGAGAGAGACAAAGCATAAGAGACTCTCAAAAACTGAGAACAAACTGAGGGTTGATGCAGGAGTGGGAGGGAGGGGAGGGTAGGTGATGGGCAGTGAAGAGGGCATAGTTTGGGATGAGGACTGGGTGTTGTATGGAAACCAATTTGACAATAAATTTCATATATTAAAAAAATAATAAAAAATAAAAAAATATTTATGTTTCACTGAAGAATTACTAATGTGTGTGTGTGATCTAGAAAGCATTTATAGTATTTATTAGCTTAGCATCTTGCTCAGACGCAGCAGCTAATTTAATATGTGAATACACTCACACATTAAGAAGTCACAAAGAAGTCATCGTTTCTGTTCTGGCAACTTAATGTGTTTTCACCGCAGGATGTGAGCCCGGACTCTGAGTCTTAGTAACACGTGCACTGTAGTGATCCAGGGTCTTTCTTGCAAATGCTTCCAAGACCATCCATGTCTGGATTGTTTTTTAATATTCTTTTAAAACCAGGTAAGTTGGGCGCCTGGGTGGCTCAGTCGGTTAAGCATCCAACTTCAGCTCCAGTCACGATCCCGTGGTTCATGAGTTTGAGCCCCACGTCGGGCTCTGTGCTGACAGCTCAGAGCCTGGAGCCTGTGTTGGGTTCTATGTCTCTCTCTCTCTGCCCCTCCCCCACTCACGCTCTGTCTCTCTCTCTCTCAAAAATAAACATTAAAAAAATAAATAAATAAATAAATAAAATAAAGCAAAGAAGTCTCCTCATTGTCCTTCTCTCAAGTGTCCACTAACAATGACTCTAAAAGTCCTGTCTCTGGGCCACAGGGCCCCTCACGAGTGGCCCTGGTTCCTCTTCTCTGTCACCAAAGCTCATGACTCATGGTTCTCCACTCTTACCACCCTCTGGTGGTTCCTCACCCCATCCCAGGCACACCTGCATTTGCTGATGCCTCTGTGTAGAAAGTTCTTCCCCTGAATATTAACATTGCTTCCTCACTCCCTTCACTAGGTCCCCTTCACTGGGTCACTGCTGAAATTCCATTTCGTTGGATAACCCTCCCCAATCTGCCTGAATAGCCTTGCCTGTCACCCCTTTTCTTCTCCATCCCCTGCTTCCTGCTTTATCTCTCCTTATCACTCATCTCGCTAGCTGCCACCACGTATCTGTGTATGAAACATTTTTTTGTTTTGGTTTCGGTTTTGTTTTTAGTGCTTCACTCCTTTAACTAAGATATTAACGTCATGAGAATGAAGGCAAGAAATATCTCTTACCCCACTCTGCATCATCAGAGTCTATAATAGTGCCTGGAAAATAGTAGGTATTAAATAAATTCATCTAATTGGAATAATACTATTTAATTTTATATTTATATTTATTTTTATTTATATTTACTCTTTGTTTTATTTATCAACATCACTTATTAAATTACTTATACAATAGAGTACAGAGTTTGTCCTAAGTCAAAATTAATTCCCTCCTCAAACTCTTTTCAATTATCAAAATTGTCACCAATTCTAGCAAAATCAAAATCAAACACTACTGCAGTGTATTACAGAGACACGATGTGTTGGATAGGATCTAAAGAGCCAGAGCTGAGGCGGCTGGTTAGCTCAGTCCGTTGAGCATCCGACTCTTGATTTTGGCTCAGGTCTAGAAGTCACTTCACGGTTTGTGACTTAGAGCCCCAAGTCAGGCTCTGCGCTGATGGTTCAGAAAGCTTTCTTGGGATTCTCTCTCTCTCTCTCATCCTCTCCCTCTCTCTCTCTCTTTCAAAATAAATAAATAAACATTAAAGAAATAATAATAAAAAACAAAGAACCAAAGCAACAACAAAAGCTGTCACCCCATGGTATTTTCTGCAAAGAAAACCACCCGGGGTTAGCTTTATTCTTTGAGATCATGGTACGTATATATTTTTTTAATATTGTTACTCATTAAAACCCTAACATTATGTGGTTACCGTTTCTTGAGTATTTGTAGCTAGCTACATTTTATTATACATCTACAAATCTGTAATAAAATATCATCTTCCTTATCAGTGGCTTCTGCCAACAGCTATCATCTTACTCCTGAGGCACAGGGCAATCTGAAATGCTAAACGTTGATGCATTCTTACAGAAGTTTCCATCTTGCACCCTTTGATAAAATCCCAGGCAACACAAACAATAACAAAGCAATAGCAGGTGTTGCACCTAAGAAAAAGGACACTTTGAAAGAGATAAAGCTTCCAGCCAAGCCGTTTCAAACATGTTTCTTTTCCATTACCGAATAAGTCAGATGGGGAAACAGGTTGGAGAAATAACTAACTTCCACGTGACAGTTGAAGACGCAGGAGATTCACCTTTTTCACAAATCCGTATAAATGCATTGGAAGTCAAGGTTTAGCATGTGTGTGCATGTCATTGAAGACATCAGGGGTAGTTTCTTTGCTCTTTCGCTCTGAGAGTTCTTTGTCAAGAAGAAGTGGGTGGGGAGTTTTTTTATGATTCCCTCAAAAAATACATAAAAACTGGAAGCAAAACACAGATGACATGAGTCGGCTGGGAGTCTACACAGACCAGAAAAGAGGTACAATTAAACTGCTACTCTGCTCGTGAAATGACTCACTGCCCAAAGTCTACAGGGATATTTCAGAAACACTATTCTTTGCCTCAGTTCTCCACTGAATTTCCTAGTATGAGTACTACCTTTGTCAATCATCATCTTGAATTCTAAGTTGGGTTCTAAAGCAACTGCACAGGGGAATATAAAGGAAGACATTCAACTATAGAGAAAGCCTTGAGGTTTAGGCCTTGAGGCTATAAAACAGAACAAAACAAAGTAAACCAGAGGAATTCCCTAAGTAGTTCAATTCTTTGCTTCAGTGATATAACCAGTGGTATAACCAGCATATGGAGCACATTGTGCCCACGAATTAGATCTAATAAGATCAGAGGAACGTATATAAGGAAGAAAGAAAAATCTGGGGGAAAGCTTAAAGGGATTTACCGTTGGGTCATTCACATGCCTTAAGAGCTTTACAGATATCTCTTGTGCTCCATCAGGTACATCTGGGATATTTTATCTTTATTTAGTTCATTGTGGACTAGAAAGGAGGTTATCAAAGACAAGGATGTCATAAAAGTTCTTTAGGATTTCCTCAGTGTCTCAGAGAGTATGTCAGTGTTGCCTTAAAAAAAAAAAAAATCAAAGGAAAGTATGTGTTACAGTTCCGGGGAAAGAAGGCCACAATGCATTATTTTTGCTCTTGTCCAAATTCTGAAATTCCCAGAAAAATTAAGTTGAACCAAGTGCTAACCTAGTAATATCTGGAAACAAACAATCAAAATGCAATAAAAGTAATATGACTAGGTAGGTTATGTTGAACAATATTATTGACCACTCACAGAAATTGTGATTAACAATTTTCAGCTAAATATAGCATGGGATGAAAAGAAAACTTTTCAAATGTCATTCAGAACCAGCCATTAAGGAGTTTAAGTTGGTTGGAAATATAAGATTTCCATTCATTTATAAAACAATTAGAAGAGAATTCAGGTTTGATTTACATAAGGAATATTGAATTGTGTATTATTTTTATTTATTTTCAAGTAAGTTAACATGCAGCGTAGTCTTGGGTTCAGGAGTAAAACCCAGTGATTCATCCCTTACATATGACACCCAGTGCTCCTCCCAAGAGGTGCCCTCCTTAATGCCCATCACTCATTCAACCCACCCCTCCGGTAACCCTCAATTTGTTCTCTGTATTTAAGAGTCTTATGGTTTGCCTCCTTCTCTGTTTTAATATTATTTTTCCTTCCCTTCCCCTATGTTCACCTGTTGAGTTTCCCAAATGCCACATATGAGTGAAATCATATGATATCTTTTTCTGACTTTCTCTGACTGACTTATTTCACATAGCATAATCCCCTCTACGCTGTTGCAAATGTCAAGATATCATGTTTTTCATTGCCGAGTAATATTCCATTGTATATATATATCCCACATCTTCTTAATCCATTCATCAGTTGATGGACATTTGGGTCCTTTCCATAATTTGACTATTGTTAATAGTGCTGCTATAAACATTGGGTTGCATGTGCCCCTTCGAATCAGCATTTCTGTATCCTTTGGATAAATTCCTAGCAGTGCAATTGCTGGGTCATAGGGTAGTTCTATTTTTAATTTTTTGAGGAACCTCCATGCTGTTTTCCAGAGTGGCTGAACCAGTTTGCATTCCCACCAACAGTACAAAAGGGCTCCCTTTTCTCCACATTCTTGCCAACATCTTTTGTTTCCTAAGTTGTTAGTTTTAGCAACAACTAAAATTGACTGGTGTGAGGTGGTATCTCATTGTGGTTTTGATTTGTATTTCCCTGATGATGAGTGATATTGAGCATTTTTTCATGTGTCTGTTAGCCATCTGGATGTCTTCTTTAGAAAAGTGTCTACTTATGTCCTCTGCCCATTTCTTCACTGGATTATTTGTTTTTTGGATGTTGAGTTTAGTAAGTTCTTGATAGATGTTGGATATTAACTCTTTATCTGATGTGTCATTTGCAAATATATTCTCCTTTTAGTTGCCTTTTAGTTTTGCTGATTGTTTCCTTTGCTGTTGGGAGCTTTTTATCTTGATGAGGTCCCAATAGTTCATTTTTGCTTTTATTTTCCTTGCCTCTGGAGACATGTCAAGTAAGAAGGTGCTGCAGCCACCATACATCATTATTAGAGTATTATTGACTGTATTACCTATGCTGTACTTTTCATCTCCATGATTTTTTTATTTTGTAATTGGAAGTTTGTACCTGGTAATCCCCTTTATCTATTTCATCTATCCCCCTACCCACCTCCCCTCTGGGAACCACTGGTTTGTTTTCTGTATTGAAGAGTCTGGGGTTTTTTATTTGTTTATTTCTTTTGTTTTTTAGGTTCCACATATAAGTGAAAACGTATGCAGTACTTGTCTTTGTCTGACTTATTTCACTTAGCATAATACCCTCTAGGCCCATTCATGTTGTCACAAATGGCAAGATAGATTTTATTTTATTTTATTTTATCTTATTTTATTCTACTTATGATAAATGCCAGTATAGTGAACATGCAGTGTTATATTAGTTCCAGGTGTACAATACTGTGATTCAATAATTCCATACATCACCCAGTGCTCATTACGAGTGCACTACGTAATCCCATTGCCTATTGCATCCATCCCCTTACCCACCTCCCCTCTGGTTACCATCAGTTTTTTTCTCTATAGCTAAGAGTCTGTTTCTTGGTTTCTCTCTCTCCCTCTCTCTCTCTCTCTCTCTCTCACTCTATCTCTCTGTCTCTCTTTTCTTTGCTCATTTTTCTTTCAAGACCCCATTCATTTTTCCATTGAGTCATATTCCATTGCATATATATGCCATATCTTCTTTATCCATTCATCTATTGATGGATACTAGGGCTGCTCCATATCTTGGCTATGGTAAATAATGTTGCAACAAACATAGAAGTACATACATCTTTTTGAATTAGAGTTTTCATTTTCTCTGGGTAAATACTCAGTAGCAGAATTCATGGATCATATAGTAATTCTATTTCAAATTTTTTGAAGAAACTCCATACTGTTTTCCACAGTGGCTACAGCAATTTACATTCCCACCGATAGTGCATGAGGGTTTTTTTTTTCTCCACATCCTCACTAACACTTGTTATTACCTGTATTTTTGATTCTAGCCATTTTGATAGGTAAGGTTATATCCTTTTGTGGTTTTGATCTGCATTTCCCTGATAACTAGTGATTGATAGTATCTCATGTTGGTGAAATTGTGAGAAAATAAATGAATTTATATATTTGTTGTATATAACATTCTGGAGAACAGCATTTTGGAGATAAATGTTGCATTACTTATTAAAATTAAAATATGTGTTTACCTTTAAAGTAATTCCATTTCTTGTCGTTTGTCTTATAAGAATACTAGCATATTGCTCAGACATTTGCAAATATGTTCTTGCAGAGTGTTTGTAATAATAAAAAGTAGAAACCACCTAAATATTAATACATAATTTTAAGTAAATGAAGATGTTCCCACAGTATGGAATATTACATAGCACTAAAAGATAACATCAAACTCTATGTTTGAACTTCAAAATAGCACTAAGAAATTTGGTGAAAATAAAAGAAACACAACATGTATAAAAAAAATAAATATATATATATAATAACATTATGTATATAATATATATAATGACATTATATATATAAAAAATATATATAAAATAACATTAAAATTGTGTGTGTATATATATATATATATATGCATTATAAAGATCATGATCCCCACTAAATTATTACCAGTTTGTTACATCTGGGGAAGAAGAGAATCATAGCACTATCATTTCACATGATATGTACTTACTGATTTTCTTAAAATATCAATGCTTTAAATTATTTCATGTGTCACTTTGAAATACTACCCACTAAAAACAATCAATAGTACAAAAGGTAGGTGTACCTGGCTGACTCAGTCAGCAGGGCATGCTATTCTAGATCTTGGGGTTGTGAGTTTGGGTGTAGAGACTACTTAAAAATAAAAATTAAAAAATCTTAAAAAAAACAGTGCAAAAAGTAGTTATTTGAAAATAACATGCATCCTTCTTTCATTCCTTCAGACTTTTAAATAAAATCCCTTTTAGGAAAACTTGCAAGTATAAAAATAATGATTATTGTTGACAATTTCTTATTGAGAAGAGCAATGTTGAAATGATCTCAAGACCTACATTTCCAACCATGCAAAATAAACATAACAAGTTTTATTGCTTCTCGGCCTTTTGGCTAAGATCAAGTGTATAAACATAACAAGTTTTTCCTCCTGCCTTAAACAAATAGAAAATCAAGAAATGCATAAAACAGCTATTTTATATTTTCAAATATTGGACAGCAGGTGGTACAGCATGGCCATCCCTGAAACAAGTAAATAAAAGAATGGTGAGACCTATAATTTACCAAGTTTACTGCCTTGGTATAGGTTACAGGTTGTAATGAAAGAAGGGGGAACTGAAAGTTGTTGTGTTGAGGAAAGACAGAGCATAATCTGGGGAAGCTAAGGGGCTAAATTTTATGAGAAAATACTAAACGGAAGGATGCTGACACAGTGAGTTCTGAAGATCCCTCCCACAGGGATGCTGTCATGTCTTTAATTGACAAAACATGCATGAGAAGAAACCACCCATGGGTGGGGGGTGGGAATCACCAGAAATCTCTAGGCTGAAAAACTTGTGGAAGTCATAGAAGAATTGGATTTTGGGTGTTCTAGAATGGAGAGACTGTTAAAAATCAGGGACATCAAATTGAGCTAAATTAAAACTAAAACCAAAAACACTGTTTGCCCAGCAGTCTACCTAGAGAAAATAACCTTCAAAAGTAAAGATGAAATGAATTAATAGAGGTAGAAATCTAAGAAAATTAATCAGTAGCAAACCTATAGTACAATAAATGTTAAAAACATAATTTCCAAGAGAAGGAAAATGATCCAGATGAAAATTTGGATCTAGAATAAAGGAATAAAGAATGCAAACACATGGTAAATTTTGAATAAATATAAAAATATATAATTCTCAGTGTTTATTGTCTTTAAAAGATAAGTGATTGCTTACAGTGCAAACAGAATGTATTAAGGACTATATAACATATATTTATAGCTCATGACAATAATAGCACAAAAAACAAGAGTGGGAAGGCGTAGTACTTTTTTTTTTTTTTTTACTTGTACTATATAAGAAGTGGTATAATATTGTTTGAAGACGGACTGTGAAGAGTTAAAAATGCATAGTGAAATCCTAGATCAAACACACAGACATAAGAGGTGTTTTCATTTATCCAATAATAGAGACAAAATGAATCATTAAATAATAATTATTTATAAATATGGCAGTAAAAAACTAAGCAAGAAACAGACAGGACAAATTTTAAAAAGAGCAAATGTTAGATTTAAATCAAATAATATTGATTGTTGAATTAAATATAAATGGCCTAAATATCCCTTTTAAAAGACAAAGATTGTCAGAATGGATAAACATGAAAAACCCAACTCTACAAAAACTACTTAAAGTACATTTTAAAAATAAATAGAAAGACACAGATTGATTTAAAATAAAAGCATAGAAAACATAAAAGTATGGGAAATATGTATATATATATATATACACTATATAATATATATTAATAGTATATAGTATATAATATAATAATATATATTATATATGTATATACACACTATACAAACACTAGCCAATAAAAATTGCAGTGACTATATTAAGATCAAAAAGTATGTTTTTTAATGTTTATTTACTTTGATAGAGAGAGAGAGAGCGTGTGTGAGGAGGGGAGAGAGAGAGATTGGGGGACAGAGGATCTGAAGTGTGCTCTGTACTGACAGGAGAGAGCCCCATGTAGGGCTCAAACTCGTGAACAGTGACATCATGACCTGAGCCGAAGTCAGATGCTTGACGAACTCAGCCACCCAGGTGCCCCTCCTACAAGGTATTTTTATTCTATTCCAAGAAAATAATTTACAAACGTTTTTGGGGGAGGTAATGAATCCCTTCATTACATGGAAAATAAAAAATATTTTTTGTAAATTTGCCCAACATTTTCCCTTCTTCAGTGGAAACCCTCTGCTTGAGATTTCACACATTTGGATTTCTTCTCCCAATGGCCTAAATCCCTCTCTAACTGTGGTTTAGGCATGCATATCCTAAAGGGGGGTACTTTTCACTCAGCACCTTAGGGCACCACTGTTGGTTGGTGGCTGTACACTAACAGCCTGAAGTTAAGTCTTCCTACTAGAAAATGATGAAGTCATTGGGGGAAATCTGGCCCTCATTTCTATCTGCACAACACTTGGTCACAAAAATATGCATGTGTATATGCACATTAATATCCATATATCAATAGACTGTCACTTCAAGGTCATGATCTAGGATAATCATGTAGAGAAATGAGCAGTTTTGAAAAATTATGTCTAAGAGATCGTAAGCTTTGATCAAACAAAGCTCTTCGAGAAAAGGTAAGGTTTAAATCTTTTTTTTTTTAACTTCCAAAAAGACAAAGCAAAATGAAATAGGAAAACAGGAATTAAAAACCCCATCCTGCAGAGAGACAGATGCAGAAATGATGTTATTATCTCAAGTACCGGGTGGTTTTTAGCCAACAACAGAAGCATCAGTATGGGATCTTGCAGAACAGGCACACATGTCATCACCGTTAAGTAAAGTAATTACAGATTTGGCACCAGTGAAGGCTTTTTATTTGCCAAAATGTGGTGGTTTAAGTAGCAAATGATTAGCACCACTTTGAGCAGGTCTGATCATCCATCAGTTATTAATTCCCTTGGCATGCCATTGCATAACACGGCTGTTTCTGGGCAAATGAGCCAGCGTGGCTCCAGTTAAATGAAACTCACTTCTGCAATCTGATCATTCCTCAAAATTGCAATTTGAGTGTGAGATACAACGACTTCTATAACCATTCTGGCGACTGTCATACTCAAATATGTTTCTACTGAGAATGCTTCTGACCGTCTTCAGTCATTTAAAAGGTTGAAATTATTTTCAGAAGTCGTGTTATAGATATAAAGAAAATAATTACCCATGACATTATAATTTTTTTCTTTGTTGGCATCCACCTTGTTATGTTTTCAGTGCTCATATACATGGAATTTCTTGCATCGTTTAAAACATTTTACGGTGAATGTATTAATACTAGCTAAGTTCTTAAAGTACACAGTCACTGAGCTTTCATCTTATGTGATGTGATTTTGGCATATCTTTGATTAAAATCATTGCCTAAATTATATGGTACATTAATTTCTTTATTGGATATTTTGTTCATTTGTTTGCTTCTTCATTTCTTTGTCTCTTATACTGGAGTGGAATCTCCATGAAAGCAACGGCTTTATCTGTCTGTTCATCAGTGTATCACCAGCACCCAGATCGTAGTAGTTTTCAGATGCTTTCAGGAAACATTTAATTATCAATGATTTTATTATTCTCTTTCCTGAACACAAAGAAAAGCACTGTATGTAGCTATCCCTGAATAATAAAAAGTTGCCTTTTCTCTTTTATGATGACAAATAAATAAATATGTCAATAAAAAGTATATTGTTTATTTTTTTAATTTATTTTTGTTGACTCCATGATTAATTTAGACAGCAGATAGGAAGTCCTTGAGATTTAAAACTTCAAGGTCATTGAGGGGCCCCTGGGTGGCTTTGTCAGTTGAGCATCTGACTCTTGATTTCGGCTCAGGATATGATCTCACAGTTCATGAGGTAGAGCCCCGCATCAGGTTGGGGCTGACAGTGTGGAGCCTCCTTGGGATTTCTCTCTCCCTCTCTATCTGCCCCACCACCCCCACTCTCTCTCTCTCTCTGTTTCTCTAAATAAATAACAGAGATTAGAGAAATCTATGTTGCTGAATGGTTTTCACAAGTAAAACAAATTTCTACCAATGTGTTTAATGATATATGTTCTAAAAGAAACTTCATCTTATTACTATAGTAGTCAATCAGAAGCCACAAATTACCTTTTTAAGGGTCTGGTCATATACAGTCCAGATATCGCTTAGTGAAGTTTCTCTGCATCAAAGAAAATGAAGACTCCAACGTATTTTCCCAGTTTTCTTACATGGATATAACAAAGCATTAAAAAACACACACACGCATAATTCTCAACAAGTTGCAGAAATGAACAGGCACAAGAATCCCTCTATTACGATACCGAAGATGCCTCAGGTCGATGCTGTGGGCTAGATGTGTATGATGTCATGGTACACAATATTCTGCACGTGCTTAATCTTAGCTCTCCAACAAGAGTCATGACAAGCAGCCAAGAAACAGATGTGTGCACTCTCTTCCAGCACAAGCTTGTTGGTTTGGAGTCAATAATTTCATGATGCAAAAACATAACCTGCTCATTGACTGCTTCGATCTACGACATATACAGTTTTCCAGCTAATCTAAATAAATATGTTTCCACCCAAGAGCTTTCCTTAAGAAATCACTTAAAGATTGAAAAGAATTTAAGGTGTGGAAGGAAGAAAATGCAACGGAAATTGGTTCCTTGTTTATTTCTGCAGAGGATTGATTCAGGAGCCCTATTTTGAACAGATGCGAAAGCTGTACTGATTTCTTTTCATTGTTTTTTCCTCTTTTTAAAAAATGTGCTATCTGCTTTCTTCCTACTCTCATAAACGATCAGTTTAGAGAAGTTTCATATCAAGGCCAAACCATGTGAAAAGGGATAAGAGAAGGACTAATTAAGTCCATATCACCAAGGAGAAAGTGACTTTTAGTAATTATCCATCAGAAAATAATCTAAATACAAAATAATTTCTCTATATGAAGTATAGTGTATTAGATAGTTATGGTCCCAAAGACTACAATGGAATAAAAGATGTCTGTATTTACCACATTCCTAACACTTATACTTTAATATTTTCAAAGCATTTTAACAGTAAACTATTTTTCAAATTTTAGTTGTTATGTAAAAAGAAAATATAGCTGTATATATTTTAGATAATTTACATTTTTTCTAAGGCTGTTATAGAGATTAAACACATGTTAAAAATTCTAGCCAAGCACTAATTTTATGGACAATTGAATACATTAATATTAATGTCAATATTCATATTTAACTAAATTAAGATACAAAGGTAGCTGTATTTTGGTTTCTATCTTTAAAATCAACAATTAATGCTAAAGATTAGAGCCACATAGCCTAGGAAAGGTGATAAGGCACTTTCTAAGATCAAGATAATTTTACTCTTTGGGGTGAACAATTCTACTTTTTCGTCACTCTATATGTTTATAGATGAGCAAGTTTTGAATCCAGTTCAAGTAGAGATCTACTATGATAAGATTCTCTCACATAGCTCTCATACTGGATTATATGGAGAGTATTCAAGTCGATGACTTCTTTTTGTATACTAAGGTGAAGCAAGGAAGGGAATGGGAAAAGAAAGGAGAAAAAAAGGATAAGAGAGGAAGAGATAAGAGAGTGACAGTGTGGTGGTTCTGGAGATGTGCCATTTGAATCCGTTTAAGGAAGTTTGGTTGCCCCAGCTGTACGGTGTTTCAGGACTGCCTCCATTATAGACAGCAAATTCACCCAAGGCCCCATGCTTTGCAAGACAGCCTGTTACTGTTACCGGTCCAGGTGGACATATAAAGGCTCAACCCCTTAAGTCCAATGTGAGTTAAGTCAGATGATGATAGATAGATAGATAGATAGATGATAGATAAATGATATACAGATATAGATATAGATGATATAGATATAGATACAGGTATATAGATATATATATAGAGAGAGAGAGAGGGAGAAAGAGAGAGATCTATCTACAGGCGTGCATCTACGGGGGTTGGCTAAGGCTTTCGTGGGCCTGAATCTCAGTTCAACTTCTTCTCTGCTCAGTCCTGTTCCCATGCCCCTTCCTTCTGATGGTCCTTAATAAAAACCCTTCATTCCAAACTCCGACTTAGCATGTGCATCCAGAAAACCCAACTAGAGACATTCAGGGAGCGAGCAAAGAGAACACAAAGGAATACGTGAGACAGAAATGGAAAAAATAAATTCACATTTGTCAACCACTAGATACAGGCAAGTCATGGAGCTCATCACTCCACAGAAATATTTGATTTAACTATGTAACCTTCCTGGAACAATATAATGAGCGCATTATACTTATCTTCATTCTCTACACACGGAAACTGAGACTCAGAGAGGTAGCAACCATTTTGAAGTGATACAGGTGGCAAATTGCAGAGTGAAGTCACAGATGCAAAGAGTTGCAAACCTGCACTGCGCTGCCACTTTTTTGAGAATCTGCTTTTGTGTAAGATTGCCCAACTCCTTGAAATATATTATCTCAAGTAAAGATTTACATTATATGCATTAAAAATTGTTTTGAATGTTTATTTATCTATTTTGAGAGAGAGCAAGCATCAGCCAGAGGGGGGGGCGTGCCGGGGAGTGAGGGAGAGAGAGAGAGAGAGAGAGAGAGAGAGAAAGAGAGAAAAGAGAGAGATCCCTAAGCAGACTCAGTGCTTTCAGTACAGAGCCTAACTCAGGCCTTGAACTCACTAACTATATGAGACCATGGCCTGAGCCCAGATCAAGAGTCAGAGGCTTAACCAACTGAGCCACCCACGTGCCCCTGTATGCATTTTGAACAGTGAGGCTGGCATTACCTTGATACAAAGTCCTGGCAAAAATATTACAAAAAAATATAATCATTAAGCCACTCTTACTCACGAACATTGTTTTATATAGTCAACAATCCTTTAGATTTATCACCCATTGGAACATTTTATTCTTTCTACCATTGACATGTGTCTCTCTGACATCATTCTCCTTCTATCTGAAGGGCTCCCTTTGTTATTTTTTTAGTGTGCCTTTGCTGGTGATGAATATCTCAGTTTTGCTAAGCATTTGTATTTCATCTTTTTTCTTGAAGAATACTTTCGATATAGTAGAACTTCATGTCAACAAACTGTTTTTCCTTTTTGTGGAAAGATGGTATCCTTCTGTCTTCTTGCTTCCATTCTGTTGGTTGGGAAGTCAGTTTTTAGTCTTTATTTGTGCTCTTTTAAAAAAAAATAATGTTTATTTTTGAAGGAGAGAAAGTCAGAGAGAGAGGAGAGAATGAGCACGAGCAGGGGAGGGGCAGAGAGGGAGGGGGACACAGAATCCGAAGCAGGCTCCAGGCTCTGAGCTGTCAGCACAGAGACTGATGCAGGGCTCGAACTCATGAACCATGAGCTCATGACCTGAGCTGAAGTTCGTCACTTAACCAACGGAGCTACCCAGGCATCCCTATTTTTGCTCTTTTTAAATTACTGGTGTTTTTTAATTTTTTTTTTCATGGCAGGCATTATGCAAGAAAAGCTTCAGAGCCTTCAAATGATGTTCACCTTCTCCAGATGGGATGGGGTTTTCTTGTAAGGAGGAGTTAGCATCGGAACATGTCACCTAGATTCAACAAGGCATTGAGATGAACTGAAGCTAGCTTTAGGTGGCATTTGAAGGCTGGTCTATTTGTGATTTGTCTTTACTCTTAAGGTATATAGCGTTTCAGGAGCACCCACTAAAAATATAACGTGTTTACTAAGGTCATCCTTGGGAAACTTTGAATTTAACTTCTTAGCCTCTCAGTAGCTGCTTTATCCATGGAATTTGAGAGGCTCAAAATTAGGACTTGCCAAAGACCTTGGGGAAGAAAAGTTAGCAGAGAATTTTGGGCTCACTTACTCACACTTTCCTTTCCTCTAAGTGTTGGCCTCTCATGTCCCATCAGCCTTATTTGTTTTCTGTTGCCCTCAAACTGCCAGCTTTTATAGTTGTTTTCAGTGGCCTATTTGGTCTAATACAAGCTATTCTATTGCAGCCAGAAGACAGTAACCATTTGTTTTTCTCATTAGGTATTGTTAGAACAGTGTTTGGTTATTTTGATGCTCTGTTTTTATTATATACGGCCATTTTGTGTGGAGAGATGATATTTTATGTTAGTGACTTTACCAGTCTCTTTTTCTTAACATCTCTAGCACTTTTGAAGTGCTTCTCTGCTTACCTATTGCAATGTATTGCTTTAAGCTGTGGTCGATGACTTTATTTGTACGTGTCTTTCCACAGGAGTTCCCCTACTGTTCTCCCCAAAACACACTATCTTTCTTATTTCCTCTTTCCATTCCCTGCCTCTCTATTCTTTCTAGAAAGATAGCTCTATTCCTACCAATTAAAAAAATATATGGTGAGGGTAGTCTGGGGTAGAATAAGAGAAGGGTAATGACTGGGGCACCTGGGTGGCTCAGTCAGTGGAATATCCAACTTCGGCTCAGGTCATGGTCTCACAGTTTGTGAGTTCGAGCCCCACATCGGGCTCTGTGCTGACAGCTCAGCCTGGAGCCTGCTTCGGATTCTGTGTTTCCCTCTCTCTCTGCCCCTCCCCAGCTCACTCTCTGTTCTCTCTGTCTCTCAAAAACAAATGAATATTAAAACATATTTTTAAATAAAAAAAGAGAAGGGTAATGATTAATAGACAGCTATTTGCAGAAATAAATATTTCGGACACAAATGGAAACATATTGTAAATAAAGAGGACAAGTGCTCACTTTTTTATGGAGATCAAACTATATTAGATTTTGTTTTTCTAAGTAAATCTATATAAGAGAGATCTGTGCATGCTGTAAGGTAAATAGTTAGAAGTTTCAGGCCATCATCTTGGTCATGAAGAAATGATTTTGGTGTAGCAAACTATTCAAACAACCGATCACACACATGGGACCCAGTAATTTCTTGCATTTTTTCCCCATAGGTGAGACCAACTCTTGTATATTTCCATCTTATATTCAAGCACTTGTTTTCTGATGTTTATGTGTTAAAATTCCAAGATACCATGTTTCCTATCCTTGGAAAGTTTTGTCTTACTCCCACTTCCTTGAAAGTGATATAAATCACCAACTTGTTTGAATAATAAACAAATAAAATGGTATATAATTTTTCATTCCCTTCCTAGAAACTTGAATTTTATTACCCTGAATGCAGAGATATAATCTAATATTATCAATACATACTGAGCAACTTCAGCTTTCTCAATCTGTTTGCATTTGTAATGTAATATTTCTTCAGAATTACTCCTTTAAACAGTCAAACTTATCTGTATCACCATGCAGTGATATGTGGCTTTACTTTTTTTTAAGATAATGAAACGTTGGATGAGTCTCTGCTAAGATTTCTGAGATTAGCAGTGCATTTATTTTCTCTGCCTCTTTAAAACACTATGGCATGTAAAAAGCTGGCTTCTGTGCGATTATATTTCTATAAGTGATAGAAATTAAGTAAAGATTAACATTTGGAAAATAGCAGATGGCCGCCAATCTTAAACATTTATTTTTTTTATTTTAAGTTTTTTAAAAATTTATTTTGAGAGAGACATAATGTGGGGAGGAAGGGCAGAAAGAGAGTGAAAGAGGATCCCAAGTGGGCTCTGAGCAGAGAGCCCAATGTGGGCTTTGAACTCACAGAGGGTGAGATCATCACATGAGCCAAAGTCAGATGCTTAACCAACTGAGCTATCCAGGAACCCCCATTGTAAATATTTTAAAGCAACACTTTCTTACAAAACAGGAACACAAAAACATTCATAACTAGCATAAACAAAACGATGTGATATTTTCCTAGTCTGAATGTAGTAATAAGAGAATGGCTTCTGCTTCTGTAATTTTTACTTGGTGATATTATGATTGAAATATATGAATAAAACCTCAGAATCATTAAGTGCAGACATTCTGAATTTCCGCGCAAGAAAACCTTGAGACAAGTTGGTTAGATGATATAAAGGTAGGTACATTGGAAAAATAGAGGCTTCCTTTAAAATTTTTTAACATTTTTTATTTATTTTTGAGAGACAGAATGAGAGTGAGGTGGGGGAGGGGGGTCAGAGAGAGGGAGAGAGACAGAATCCGAAGCAGGGTCCAGGTTCTGAGCTGTCAGCAGAGCCCAATGTGGGGCTCGAACCCGTGAACTGTGAGATCATGACTTCAGCCAAAGCCAGTTGCTTAACTGACTTAGCCATCCAGGCACCCCATTGAAAAATGGAGTGTTTGACAGGAAAGTGATGTGCCTGGTTGCTGAAAGGTAGAATGGAAAATCTAGGTATGGCTAAAGATAGCTCAGTTGGGTTTAACAGAATCTCTCTAGACCCTGCCCTCTCAAAGGTTGTATGTCAGGAGCCACTGGGCTTCCCTATGGCGAAAGCACCCCTTTCCCCCTGAGATATTTCTTGAAATGATCTTAAGCCCTAGGAAGAGAGGACACCAGCTTGTGGTTTGCAGAAGCCTCCATTAAAAGACCTGTTTTTGTTTTTGTTGTTATTTTTTTTATGGTGTACAATGTAATGATTTAATGTATGTGTACCTTGTGAAATGATGACCATAACCAAGTTAATGAACACATCCATTACCTCACATCTTTTTTGTAGGCGTGACAGTATTTCAGATCTACTCTTGTACCAACTTTCAACAGCATTATCAATCTAGAGTCACCATGCTATACATTATAGCCTCAAGGCTTATTCATCTTATGACTGAAAATCTGCACCATTTGATCAACATCTCCCCATTTCCCCAGCTCACCAGCTCCTGGCAACCAACTTTCTGCCCTCTGCTTCTATAATTTCAACATCATTAGGTTTCATATATAAGTGAGATCATACAATATTTGTTTTTCTGTGTTTGGCTTTTCTCACTTAGCATAATGTCCTCCAGTTTCATCCATGTTGATGCAAATGTTAAGATTTCCTTCTTTTTTATGGTTGAGTAACATTCCATTACACACACACACACACACACACACACACACACTTTCTTTACTTATTCATACCCCAAAAGAAACTTAAATTCTTTCCATATCTTGGATATGATAAATAATGTTGCAATGAACATAGGGGTGCAGATATCTTTTTGAGATACTGATTTCATTTACTATGGATATATACCCACAAGTGGAATTGTTTTATTTTTAATTTTTTGAAGAGACTGCTACTGTTTCCAAAGTGGCTGCATCAATTTACATCCTGACCAACAGTGCACAAGGGTTTTCTTTTTACTACACCTTCCCCAACACTTATCTCTTGTATTTCTGATAATAGCCATTCTAACAGGTTTGAAGTAATGTCTTATTGTGGTTCTGATTTGCATTTCCTTAGTGGTTAATGATGTAGAGCACCTTTTGGCCATTGTCTGTCTTTGGAAAAGTGTCTATTCAGGCCCTTTGCTCATTTATTTACTCATTTATGTTTCCTGTTTCAGTTGTATAAGTTTCCAATATATTTTGAATATTAACCTCCTTTCAGATATATTTTCTCCCATTCCTTGGGTTGCCTTGATGATGATGATAATTTGCTGCTGATGATTTCTTTTGCTGCACAGAAGGTTCTTAATGTGATGTAGTCTCACTTTTAAATTTTTTTAAATTTTGTTCCTTTTGCTTTTGTTGTCGCATCTAAAAAATCATTGCCAAGGCCAATATTAAGTTTCTGTGTTTTGTTTTGTTTTTTGTTTTGTTTTGTTTTGTTTTCCCTATGCTTTTTTAGGAGTTTCATGGTTCCAGGTCTTACATTCAAATCTCTAATCTCTTTCACGTTAATTTGTGTATATAGGATAATGGTCCAATTTCATTCTTTCATTCTTGGATATCCACTATTCCCAGCACCATTTATTAAAAAGACTATCCTTTCTTTCCCTTATTGCTAATTCTTGTTTTAATTTTTTTTAACATTTACTTATTTTTGAGAGAGACAGAGCATGAGCAGGGGAGGGGCAAAGAGAGAGAGGGAGACACAGAATCTGAAGGAGGGTTCAGGCTCTGAGCTCTCAGCACAGAGCTGGACACGGGTCTCAAACCCACGAACCATGAGATCATGACCTGAGCTGATGTTGGATGCTTAATGGACTGAGCCACTCAGGCGCCACCCCCCTCCCCACCATTGCTAATTCTTGGTGCTCTTGTCAAGTATTAGTTGACTGTACAGGTGTGAGTTTATTTCTGGGCTCTCTGTACCATACTGTTCTGATTACTATAGCTTTGTTACATAGTTTCACATCAGGAAACATGACGCTTCCACCTTTGTTCTTCTTTATCAAGATTGCTTTGTCTTATTCAGCATCATCTGTGATTCCATACTAATTTTAGGTTCCTTTTTATTTCTGTGAAAAATTCCATTGGAATTTTTACAGGGATTGTATTGCGTGTAGATTGCTTTGGGTAGTATGGACATTTTAACAATATTAATTCTTCCAACCCGTGAACAGAGGATACCTTCCCATTAATATTCCATCTTCTTCAATTTCTTTCATGAATGTTTTATAGTTTTCAGGGTACAGATCTAAAAGGTCTTTTGAATTATTTCCATTTGATTTTTATTATGTTATCTTTTTAGTTATATTTTTCATTTAATTTCATTTCAATAAATGTCTTTATTGCCTTTGCATTAAGTTCTACTAATTACATATATATATATATATATGTATATATATATTGATTTCTAATATTTCATCATATTTTTCATATGTGCTAAGGAAGAAGAAAAGAATGAAGACACACCTGAATATTAATTACTTCTTCTGCAAGAGATATAGGAAGAATTTTATCTCTATCATTTTTGATGTCTGTTCCAGCCCTGCCCACATAAATGCCAATGACAGAATTGAGGTGTTGGTGATGAGCCAAATGTCTCTGTTTTCTAGCTCCCAACTCATCCAGGATAATAGAAAGACTGCCCTCATGTATTTATTGTAAAAATCTTTTAACAAGCCAGGCTGTTTTATTTAAAAATCCCATTTCCTTTAGAAAGAAATTTGAGATTAAACGTTCTTAGATGTAGCTGAACGGTATTTAATGTAGTCCAAGCTATGCTAACAAATGAAGGTAACAGGACAGAAACACCACTGATGGAGGGGTCCTCCATATAACCATATACAGATTTAGTAAATGAGCATTTCTGAATTTTGCACCACATTTTTCTAAAAAAATGATCCAGGAGATTTTTAAAAATATAAGTTAGCACATCTCTTATATGAATCCTGTGTCATTGTCTATTAAAACAAGAAACAAGCCCTTACAAGGGACCTACTTGTTTTCTGTTCCTGAAATCTCAGTACATTTTGTATATTCAACAGGCTTATTAAGATGGGAGCTATATTTTTGTTGGCTTCTCTGTAAATACAAAATAAAATTAAACTCATTTTAATCATCTAAGTTAGGCTAGAACTATAGATTTCCTCAAGAAAAGAACTCTGTCCTTTCTCTTAATGACAGAGTTTACTGAAGGCTCAGTGAAGTTTGCAGCATGTGGTTGCAATTCACAGCTGACCCTCCATAGAATCCCTTTGCCACTCGGGTCTGCACATGGCTGAGATGAGACAGCAGGATTGAGATGTTGACTCCAAGCCAATGTCTCTCCTCTAAACTGCATCCTTCCTCCTTCGCCAAAAGTTTGCCCCGTTGAGTTACATTGTTTTATTTATAAAGTTTTTGTTGCTGCTGTTAGTGTCATCATCATTATATTTTAATGGAAGAATTCAGGGCAGCTAACTCATCTCTCAGATCTTGAAACTAAGCACTTTTAAATGTTCCCATTTGTAACGTTAGGTCTTAAAGTAGATAATGCAAAAATCAACAAAACAAAAAGTAGATGATAAAATATCCCTTCCAGCTCTAAGCTTCTGTTATTGATAATATGTTTGCATCGCCTTCATCACTGAATATAAAACATGTTGACAATAAATTTCAAAAAAACAAAACAAAACAAAAAAAAATATGTATGTCTCTTATGAGGAAGGAAATACCTGACGTGCAAAGAAGTCTGATACTAGGCCCTGTCCTTTGGAGACTCACAAACATTATAGAAAACAAAACAGGTCGTAAGCAAACTTGTATTTTTAATAGCCATATGAGTTTTTGAACACTGGTCACAAAAAGTCTCTGGCTTGATATATGAAATATAAATGATCAGTCATTTCGCAGAAGTAAAAATGTGACAACTTTTGGTTAACCCAACACTGCACACCAATTGCATTTGGAAACTGTTAGATCTTTTAAGCCTTCTTCCTTTTTCTATTGGTGTTTCTAGAGTAATAAGATGACTGGGTCTCAGAATGTGGGTTTGCTGCAGGCAGCATCATGTATCAGACATTTTATGGTCCACCTATTTCCTGATCAAAGGAGATGTTCCAAACCCATTTTCATCAACATTTGCAGATGCTCTCCCCCTCCAAATGTCTTTTTAAGTATCCAGACACAGCAGTCTGGCTCTTCCTCTGGGTAGTGATCTCCTCTTCTGGCTACAGGAATAGCTACATGATCCAATACACAAGATCTTCCAAAGAACTTACATTTTAAAATAAAAATATTATTTCATGTTTAGATACCTGTGGCCTTGAAACTAAGAGGATCATCAATGAGAAGCAGGATAAAGCCCTTCCTTCCCTCTTGTTCATGGAGACCGAGGACGGGGCGGAGGGAGACTTGGATGAGGTTCCTGGGACAGTTTCAGGATAGGAGTGCCATCGACAACTGGAGGAAATATCTTTGTCTCAGTCATTATGCCACCAGGAGTGCTTGAAAGTCAGCTGCACACAGTGGGAGATGGGAGCTCTCCGAAGAGGCAGATGGAACAGTGAGGAAGCTAGGAAGCAGAAGCTTCAACTCAACTTGGAACCACCCCTCTTCCTCCTTTGTCACACAGCCCGTGAGATTCTGAGTCTGCTTGCTCTGTCCTGCAGTTGAAAGCCTAGTTATTGCCGAGATGGGGGAACCCAAGCCTTCCCCTCGATGCCCCCTTCAACCTTGTCTCTCAAACCCTGGAAGAGCCGGGTTGGAGACAAATGTCAGGGCGGTTTCTCAAGTCCGGGTTTGGCCAGTTAGCTGCTAGAGCTTCAACTTTGTTGACGAAAAAAAAAAAAAATCTATTTTCTTCTTCCTCCTGTGTATTTTCTGCTGGTTTAGAATAACACATACGCTGTTGCCAAGAATAAGGGGGAATTATATTTCCCACCATTTCTAATCTTCTTGAGTGAAACCAATTTATTTTGTGTTGAATGGGGGTGCTCATAAGCCAAAAGGTAGCCCTGGGACTGGATTGAGATATGAAGGGAAATTGAAACACAATAAAGCCCCATGCATGATGGTTTGCACCAGATCCATAATTACCACATAAGATGTTCTTATGTAGACAGGTGCAGGTAATTAAGCAACACATTGACAGTTTTTCAGTCCCTTAGCCATTTCCAAGGGAGCTGGGATAATGCCATGTTCAATAGACAAACCTTACTAGATGGGATCAGGAACAAAGAACTTTTACTCCACTGTCCAGTCTCATGAAACAGTTAAAATTTAACTTTGTTCTTTGAACTGAGTGTAAAATTTACCTATTGCATCTGACTGGACTGGCTACCTTCTGGAATATTATCCATTATGATACCATGTATACGAAATGAAAATTAAAGTTAGGATTATACAGATAATTAAGTATTCAAATTTCACAACTTTTGGCACATGAAATTTGTTAACAAAACTGTGATTGACAAAATGAGACGTGAAAAGTGATATTAAGGGACAATATATTCCATACCTTAATTTAGTTAATGCTATTCAGCAATTCTTCATGTAGTCACTGTCTCTATTTTGTAGATGAGGAAACTTAAAGAGATTAATAAGTTTTCTGAAGGCCCCAAAGCTAGGAGTGATGTTTGTGTCTAGGTAATGCTTCCATACACAGTCTTGGTTCTTATGGGTGGCTAAATTGAAGTCACTTGGGTGGTATGTATCCTTCAAAAACAGTTGAGAAGTCAATCAATAGTTGGATCTCCAGCTACAACAGAATTTTTTCCAATTTTTCATTAACAGTGTTAGCCTGATATTGAAGATAGAAAAAGTATTGTTACAGTGTATTAATTAATTAAAATTCTAAAAACATTTCCTCAGTAAAGGATAGGAATATATTCTCTTAGGATGTTGGGTCCTTCTGCAGACTTCTTATAGGAATTACCTGATGAGTATTTCTTATGTGCTGAACTGCGTCCCCCAGAATTCTTTTGTTGAGGTCTAACCCCCAGCACCTCAGAATGTGACTATATATGGAGACAGGGGCTTTAAAGAGGCTAAGTTAAAAGAAGGCCTTTAGGGTGGACCTTAATCCAATATGACTGGTGTCCTTATAAGAAGAGGAGATTAAGACACAGACCACACAGAGGAAAGACCATGTGAGGACACAGGAAGAAGATAGCCATCTGCAAGCCAAGGAGAGAGGCTTTGGAAGAAGTCAACCCTGCCAACACCTTCATCTTGGACTTCCAAACCCCAGAGCTATGAGAAAGTCGGCTGCCATTGCTTAGGCTGCCCAGTCTGGGTACTCTGTTATGGCAGTTCTTTCAAACTAATACAGTATTTTAACCCCATATTTATGAAATCCAAACATATAAACTCTTACTGACACACAAACAACTATATAACATAATTTAGAGATGGTAAATGAAACAGAAAGATTATTTTTAAAGGATTTCAAATATAACAGTAAACCTGATTAATACATCTTCAACTCTTTATTCCTTGTTTATAAACACTAGACCAAATTTCGGTTTTTGTTTGTTTGTTTGTTTGTTGTTTGTTTTTGTTTTTTTTGGGGGGGGGTTGTTTTTGGCCAATTTCAGTTTAGATGGAACAACCAAAAACAGTAGATCATTTCTTGGATACATGTGTTGATGAGGACTTTATTCATTACTGTATCTTATTTGGGTCACAAAAGCCATGTCATATAAAGAAATACAGTACAAAACAGGGAATTAATTGGAAACCCAGGTCAATATTTTGCCTCTGCCAGGAACTTTTCCTATGTCATTTGAGAAATTCAGTTAACCTCTTTGGGCCTCAGTTTCTCTACCTCCAAAGTGAGGAAGTTGAACCAGAGGGGTCCTGTGGTCTCTCCTTACATGAATGTTTTATATCTATGATTGAACAATGACAATGAAAAGAGAATTTCGAAGAAAGACACTGTAGATAGTTTTCCTAGAAAATGTAATATAAACACCTCACTCAACAACTCATTCTAGGGGCGCCTGGGTGGCTCAGTCGGTTAAGCGGCCGACTTTGGCTCAGGTCATGATCTCATGGTCCGTGAGTTGGAGCCCCGCCTCGGGCTCTGTGCTGACAGCTCAGAGCCTGGAGCCTGTTTCAGATTCTGTGTCTCCCTCTCTCTGACCCTCCCCCGTTCATGCTCTGTCTCTCTCTGTCTCAAAAATAAATAAAGGTTAAAAAAAAAAATTTAAAAAAAAAGAACTCATTCTAAAGAAAAGAAATAAAATTGTTATAATGAGGATACTGACCAATTATTCTCTCCTTTCATATAAATGAAGAATAAAAATGGGTTTCAGTCAGAAAAAAAAAAAACAAAAAAACACTTGGAGGGAAAAAAGAGACCTAATTTTGAAGGTGTTTAAAAGCACTGCATAGACTATAAAGCAACACCAAATCATTTCTTCATTGGATATGTTTTAAATAATAGTAATCAGTTATTCATTAAAAAAATAAGCATATCAAGTACTTACTATATGTCAGGCAGTATGTCAGATGCTAGGTATAAATTAGTGAGCAAAAACGGAAACAGATCCCTGCCATCATCCTTCTATAAGGGAGAAAACAGCAATCAAGGAACAGAGACATCAAAGCAAAATTACTTGAAAATGTATTTGGGCCTATGAGAACTCTTAACAGGGAACCTGGGGTAAGAAGTCTGGGAAGGCTTCCCAGAGGAGGTGGCCTTTGAGCTATTTGAAAGCACAAACCCTGCTAGCTTCCTGTACCACATAAGTTCCCCTTCTTTTTTACCAAAAGAATCTTGTTGTTTTCTTTTTTCCGCTTCCGGTATGCTCTTCTGAATATCTAACTCCAGCTTTGGTTGCATCTAGGAATACCTATGTGACGTAATTTCTTGCACATCATTTCTTGAACACAAGAAGTAACCCAAACACTGCTGGTGACTTCTCTGGAAACGTTACTTTTCCAGTAGAAGTGCTACACTTTTATTTTCGTCACATACTTTTTCTTCCCACCTGGAATTAAGATGCAATGTTTGGTCACCACGGTGATCTTGTGAACACGAAGAGCAAAGTCACATGACAAATCATGGTGGATGAGGATTGAAGCATTTTTTTTTTACTTATCTTATAGTGATAGCAATTGAATAATTCATTTGAGTGGCAGCACCAGGTGGAATTGGCTCAAAATCTTGATTCCAGCTCAAACATCAAATCTACAGATGCTTTTCACAAGCTTCCACTGGATGACTCACCCAACTCTCCACACCTTCTATAATTCGTACTGTTGGATTCTCAGACCAATGCATAGTGTAGCTGCCCCAGTCTGTTCCCAGAGGTGTGGTTTCTCACTTATTAAGTGTCAGATCTGCTTCCTGCTAAGCCTATTGTCAGATGTACTTGGTATTGTAGTTATGGTATTTAATTGCATACCACATAAAACACCTAAGTGTTGAAAAGACTTTTAGTTTTTGTTTTATAAAACTAAGTTAAATGTTTTAAAAATGCAATGATTGCAAGTTGCCCAAAATATGTCAGAATGGGTTTGGGCAAAGAGTTTTTTAAAATTTAAGAAAGGTATCATAAAAATCCAGGAAACACATTGCACTCAAATTTCTATACAAGTGTCTTCATGTTTTCCATTGCTCCAATGAGGAATACAAGAGTGTGGTTTTTGTCTTCAAGGCCACAGGGAAATAGAAGAAACGTCAACTACCTGAGACTCAGAGAAAGTTTATCAAAAGATTAGAAAAAACAAAATGTGCATTTATATGCTTTACCTGTACACACACACACACACACACACACATCTTTATTTTCCATGGTTTTCTACCTTCAGTAACTTTTTGGACTACCTAACCAGATTCTGATGTGATGGACTGTTAGAGTGAGATATCTATTGAGCTTCTAGTAGAATTATTCTCTTAATAGACTGTTCTTTTAATCAGTATATACCCAATTTTGAGACTGAAAACTTTGACACAGCCAAGGACTTAAATCTGATCAGGTCCTTTGTTTCAATATGCCAGTTGCTTATGGATGCAAGCTATGATTTAAGGATCATGTGTGGTTCTGGCTTCATTTCCATTGTTCAATCCCTGGCCACCATGTTGTCCAAGAAAACAGTGACACATACAAATAACAGACATCAATCATGAACTGAATTTTCAGTGAATCTTAACCTACGTTGGTGTATAGTCTCTTATAAGATATCCCCCAAATAGAAGTTAGACACATAAGGAAATGCATTAATTCTTCCGGGGCAAATCATACTATTTAGTATCCTAAATAAATAATTTATGCAGCTATAGAGCACTAAGTTGCTCCCATGCACCAAATGACACCCTACAGAGCTGAAAGAGCTCAGAAGTTTCTAGAATGCCAAACTAGCATAAACTAATTTCTTTACTTGATACACACTTTCTACAGGAAAGCAAAATGGCAACTTTGTCAAACAAAGCACAGCAAAACTAACCCCCCCAAAACCTACCTAATCGTAGAGGTCCTTAGTAGCTGAATTTTGGCAATTTATTTCAAGGGCTATTGCCTCACAGCTGTAGCACAATGACTCTAACTATGAATTCAATAACAGCTGTAAAATGGCTGTCATTCGATATGTCTGTATAGAAATTTTCATCATGGTTTTCTGTGCTAACGTTGGGTTTGGTGACTATCAGATTATTTAATTGGCTATAATTGCACAACTCCAGCCTACTCTTGCAGTAACATGGAATACACCTGGCCAACAGAGCTCTGCATGTTATGCTTCTAAAATCCTGGTTGAATACGTTCATCTCCTCCTAAGTGAATCTATGGAAGATGGTGACAATAGTGTGTATGTGCACACATTTTAATATAATGTGACTCTACTTTAGGTGGCCTCTGTCTTCAGATAGCAGTAGCCAAATCTATAAAAAGTGAAAGGGTGACATAAAGTTCTAATGAGAAATATAGGCGTAAATGTTGCTCTACATATAGCGAATGGTTGAGTGAGTGTGTGTGCACATCCACACACATGCATGCAGGGGAAAAGGACAAGCGGTATTGGAAAGAATTTTCCACATTTTTGTCTCTTTTTCTAAACATCTAGCCATCCTTTGGTTATTGCCATACCAACGCATGAATTGATAATGACAGGAGCCTTTAAAAGAACATAAAAAAGAAAAAAAAAAACACTACATATTTAAAATTAACATTAACAGTTTCAGACTATGTAAACCCAAATTTTAGTTCTAACCATAAGCAGTTACATTTAGGTTTCACATGCTACTTCAAACAATGGCTGCATTAAATGATATGGAAAACTCGCAGTCTCCTTCCTGGAATTTATACGCTGAAAACTTTCATTCTCTCTTGAAACTCACATAGAAAAAGGTCTAAACAAGGGTCTTAAAATGCTTGAGACTTAAGAATACAGATTAGTAAGATCTATTTCTTGGAGAAATTTCTTCTTGAATGTAATTGTGGCTTCATGCACATCCTATTTAACATTTATATCATTAACATTTTAGATCCAGAAATTAAGTCAGTATCCCTGTTGAGTATTTTTATAGACATCTTAGGGAGATGGATAAGTAAATATAAATATAATAGTTCAATTACTTGAATAGTACAAGTTTTAATTATGTCTGAAAGACTATAGACATTATCAAACACTGGTTGTGTCAGTAGAATTCAGTATATTTTTTGGAAGGAAATATGTACCAAATGCAATAAGAATGTGCATGCATAGTTTTCACACATACCAGAACCAGAATGGAAGAAGACAACATGAAAACCTTTTCTTTAGGAAACAATTCACACTTTATGAAGTCAATTTTCAAAAACTCCATGCCATTACAATGCTCTAAACACCAAACATTAACCACCCTGTTTTTCAAGACAATTCTCTGAAAGTGCAAACTTATGCAGAGCAATTGCTATTATCTTATCTGCATCAAAATTTATTTGAATATTTAAAAATGCTTTTCAGTGGGAAAACTAGCTCAAGTAACTATAAAACAATGTGTCTTAGAGCCAGTTATTCATCTGAAACTTCTTTTCCACATTTTATCTTCAGTTACATTCAAGGATTTCATGTTCTTGTGCCATTGTCAGTACTTAGATGATAAATACATGAATATAGGGGCACCTAGGTGGCTCAGTCGGTTGAGCATCCAACTTCAGCTCAGGTCATGATCTCATGGCTCATGAGTTTGAGCCCCACATCAGGCTCGCTGTTATCAGTGTGGAGCCCACTTCAGATCCTCTGTCTCCCTCTCTTTCTGCCCCTCCCCCACTCATGCTATCTCAAAAATAAACAAACATTAAAAAAAAAAAAGACATGAAAATAAGTGAGGTCTCCTAAGAAGAAGATATAATGTCTGAAGAGAAGAGGATTGAAACAGAGCTTTAAGTAACATCAACAGGACACAGAGTGCAAAGGTGTAGAAAACTTAGATAACACAGGGTCATGGACACTTATTGCAGCTTTATTCATAATTGCCAAAACATGGACGCAAACAAGATGTCCTTCAATGAGTAAATGGATAAATAAACTGTGGCACAAGCAGACAATGGGACATTGTTCAGTGCTAAAAAGAAATGAGCTAGTAACTGGGGTGCCTGGGTGGCTCAGTTGGTTAAGCATTGGTTAAGCGTTCGCCTTCAGCTCAGGTCATGATCTCGCGGTCCATGAGTTTGAGCCCTGTGTTGGGCTCTGCGCTGACAGCTCAGCTCAGAGCCTGGAGCCTGCTTCGGATTCTGTGTCTCCCTCTTGCTGCTGTTCCCTTGCTTGCACTCTGTCTTTCTCTCTCTCAAAAATAAATAAACATTAAAAAAAAATGAGCTAGAAAGCCATGAAAAGACATGGAGGAAACTTAAATGCACACAACTAAGTGAAAAGAAAAGCCAGTATGAAAAGGCTAAAACTGTAAGCTTCCAATGATAGGACATTATGGAAAAGGTAAAACTATGGAGATAGTAAAAAGTTATGTGGTTGCCAGGAGTTAGTTGAGGTCGAGAGGAAGAATGAATAGGTGAGACCCAGAGGATTTTTAGGGCAATGAAAATACTTTGTGTTTGGTACTATAATAGTGGATATATGTCACTGTATATTTGTCAAAACCCATAGTGCAACTCCAAGAGTAAACTCTGTTGTAAACTGTGGACTCAGTGATAAAGGTCTGTCAGTAAAAACTCGCTGGTTGTGACAGATGTAACACTCTGGTGGGGGACAGTGATAGTGGGCATAGGGGGTTGTGCTTGTGTAGCGGCAGGAGGCGTGTGGGAGATCTTTGTACCTTCTTCTCAATATTGCTATGATGCCAACACTGCTCTAAATCATAAAGTATATTAAAAGAGAGAAAGTGGTTCTCAATATGAACTGCATTTCAGTTCTCAGGTGAGATCTAAAGACTGAACATTGTTTCATAAGATCCAACCACAACGATACCCCCAGTGATCTTGGCAATCATAATCTCAGCAGAGCAGTGTGAACAAAATTCAGGTTGCAATATAAAGACATGTGAGATTTTTCCAGTGAGAGAAATTTAACACATTTAAATATTAAAAGCTAATAGAAGAGAGCCCAAGCAATAGTAACAACAACCATATATTAACAATATAAGAAAGAGGGGAAAATTCAAGAATTTGAAATACCTTATCTTAGTGGCCAGTCTCCAAAATGGCCACCAATGATCTCCACCCATGCTGCTCACACCTTTATGTAACTGTCTTCATTTTACGAGGGTTGGTCTAACAAATAGAACATGGCAAAAAATGACATTATGCCACTCCTGAGTTAGATTTAAAAAGATACTATGCTTCTGTCTTGGCTGCTCTTTGTTGCAGTCTCTCTGGGGGTAACGAGGTTGTGAGTAAGCTCAGGGAGCCTGTGGAAAGTTGCATATGGCAAGGAATTGAGGTCTTCCCACAACCGTGTGAGTGAACTGAAAAGTAGACCTTTCCCAGTTCACTCTTGATAGAACAGAGTCTCAGCCATTGGCTTATCACAAGCCCACTATAGTCCCAGAGCAAGAACCATGGAGCTAAGGCACTCTTGGATTCCTGCCCTTCAGAAACTGTGAGATTATATGTTCGATGTTTTAACCTGGTACATTTGTGGTGATTTGTAACAATAGGTAAATTAAAACATTGAGAAAGCCAGGCAAAAGGAAAAGGGAACTAGGTCTCAAATGAAGATATTCACTTTAGACAGAAAGAGAGATACCACTTCTGGAAGATATAAGCAATATCCTTTTTGGTATGAATGTAAGTAGATGGATGGGTCTCACTAACTTTGTAGCCCAACTGCTTTCCAGCTTATTTTATAATGTGAACGTTTCCTCATTATCCTAGAAGCTAGGCATTTGTGGGAAGACAACAGATTGTTAAATCAACCCAGACCTGATGGTTGATAGAAAGATGATGAAGCAAGAGGCTAGTCAAGGACACTATTGGCCAACAAGAAAAACAAACCATGTCTAAGCTGGAAAGACCAAAAAGCGTTTGATGGAAGCAATTAAGAGATTATGTTAAGAAGTGAGTAAAAAGTAATGAAACTAATAGCTTAAAGTATAAGCAAATGTGGCCAGAGTGGGATGTCCAAACTAGTGATTTTAGCAGTGCAACAAGTTAACAACAAGTACAGAGTGGACATGGCAGTGTGTGACCAAAAGAAAGGTAAGTGCAGTTGACTGACCAAGAGGAGACCATTGAAAACCGAGGAGCCATACTGTGAAGCTAGGCGGACATGGAATTTTGCGGGAGGTAGAAAGAATTCAGGTAAAAAGAGGCCAGAGAGGGGCACCTGGGTGGCTCAGTCAGCTGGGCGACCCAGATCAGGTCATGATCTCACAGCTTGCGAGTTAGAGCCCTGTGTGAGGCTCTGTGCTAACAACGCAGAGCCTGGAGCCTGCTTCAGATTCTGTGTCTCCCTCTGTTTGCCCCTCCCTTAATCGCTCTGTCTCTCTCTCTCTCTCTCTCTCTATCTGTCTCTCTCAAAAATAAATAAACATTAAAAAAAAATAAAAAAATAAAAAAAAGGAGCCCAGAGAGCCAGAGCCTAGAATATCCTAGATGGCAGCAATGGGCAGAGGTAGCATTGTACTTGAGGCGACGAAACCAAAAATGAGTGACTGTTTTAATAAGCACTGTAGAGGAGGGCCATAGAATTGTGGATTGAAGAAGATGATTCTAAAGCAGCTATATTAAGGCAGGTCAATTATGGAAGGATGAGACCATCTGCAAGAGAGAGCTTCAGGTAAAGTGGAATCCTTGTGGAAAAGGTGGTTCTTCTGGGTGAGGAACGTCTCTTTCTCATACGTTATCTAGATCATTGGCTTAGATGGGGTAGGCTGCTAGTGGCCAGGAAGGTCCCACACTGTCACCAAGAGGGGGGTTTCCATCTGAACCCTTGTGTGAACCATTCTGCACATATTTGTGGGAGAATTATGGCTTCAAACAGAAGTTGGAGGAAGTGTTCAATTTAGAGGCTGGATGAAAAGAACTCTTTCCATGTTAATCCTGGCTTGTTCCTAGGGAAGATGGCCAACGCCATGTGCGATAACTGGGAAACATCCGTCTGGGAGGATGATGAGATTCATTACTAAAGATTTGGGACTTGTAGCAGACATAGCCTTTGGCTGTAGATCACTGGAGAGAAGTGAAGTCAGGAAAGAGTCAACACAGCTCGAAACCAATTCTAACCTGTTAGATGTTATCATTCCTGGCAATATGTCTCCATTTATTTCAGTTCAAATGAAGAATATTTTAGATTTCACATGAAAACTTTATCTGAGTGATGGACATTTGCCTCCTTGCCTATATATAAATGATCAGGCTGATATAGTCTGTGGACAAATAAGGCTGATCTCAGGGTGGGAATCGTCAGGAAGGAAGGAGAAACGGGCCTAAAAGACTGGGTGGCCAGTTTTTTAAGGGGCCACCATTTCTATTACCATGTATTAAATTACTAATGGGACAGTGACTTAAAACGTGACTTAAGGGGCTCTGCTCAGACATAATTTATAATCCTCAGTCAAATCATATTGCAAATATTGCCATGGTTGCACCGCTTCCTGACTCATTTTTATAGGCGTGGTTTGTAAGATCCATAAATCTTCATGGCTGGTTTCTCCACTCAGAGCTTGGCAGTGCTTTGAATGCAAAAGGCATCACACAGAGTTGGTTGAGAGAATGAATTAGTGAATGGACGCAATAAGGGTAGTGTAAGAGGGCACAGACGTGTCATGCCACCTGTTGTTAAAATTCTTATAACAATGAGCCTTTCTAGATCAATTTATAACAATAAGCCTTTACAATGGATTTTTAATTAGTAAACAGAAAGTAATATCTTGGCGCTATAATACTCAACCCTTTAATATATTTACATTTATATCTATGACGTCAAAAAAATTGTATTGTGTTTTCAACCAAATTTCTTATAACCACGATCATGAAAAATTGAAAAAGAAACAGAGTCTGTTCAGGAGAGAATCGGGCTTTGTTTTCCCTCATATTATAAATATTGAGGGTAAACGAGAGTTTCTTAAAGGAAAAAAAATACCCATTCTCAAACTTCATTTAATCTTTCCCTTCTGTATAAACGCATGACTACAGTAAAGATATGGTTTAGGAAAGGCAGAAAATATGTTAAGCATTTTATACAGTATTTTCTACTGTGTATAAAATAAGAAACCTGAAGGAGGTTTATAAGGAAAGTTATATTTGAATAAACAGACAATAGCAGAGCAGAAAGAATCAGTCATCCTCCATAATTAGATGGCAGAGTGGAAACATCACAAAACCTCCCCTCCCTTCTGACTCTTAGATCACATTTACCCTTTAAAAGAACTTTTAAGGAACACCTGGGTGGCTCAGTTGGCTAAGCGTCTAACTTCGGCTCAGGTCACGATGTCAAGGCTTGTGGGTTTGAGCCCCGTGTCGGCCTCTGTGCTGACATCTCAAAGCCTGAAGCCTGCTTCAGATTCTGTGTCCCCCTCTCTCACTCTGTCCCTGCCCCTCTCACTCTCCCTCTTCTTTCTCTCAAAAATAAAATGAGCATTAAAAAAATTAAATATAATAAAAATAAAAGAACTTTGAAAACACTAGGTATTTTGTTCAGAAACCGTAATTAAGGAGAAATGCCCGGTTGGATTCCTCGATCTCCTTGAGGCACCTGGGTGGCTCATAGGTTAAACATCCAACTCTTGACTTCGACTCGGGTCATGATCTCATGGTTTGTGGATTCCAGCCCTGCGTCAGGCTCCGCACTAATAGTGTGTAGTCTGCTTGGGATTCTCTCTCGTCTCTTCCTCTCTCTCTCAAAATAAATAAATAAATACACTTAAAAAAAGTGAATAATTAAAAAAAATAATAATAATTCCTGATCTCCCAATGAAGCCTTGGGATGGTTCCCTCCAGTGGATTTGTAAGCTCTAGTGACAGACGTTCACACTAGACCATATTCTTTCTACCACCATATATATATATATCATATTTATAAAGAATCAAGGGTTTTGTGCTAACAAAAGAAAGAATGTGTACTCCCTGAATCATGTTAATATTGGCCTTTATTTATGCTGGACTATGCCCCCCAAGAAGAGCTTTTGTATGTACCAAATTTAAAATGACCAACAGACGAGGAGACAGTATTGAAGATCAGAATTCGTGGATCTTTATTTTGGGAGAATATCGGTAAATTTTAAGGGCAAATGACTTCAAATTAAGCAGAAATGCTAATTCCATGTGTTATGTTCACCAAAGCTCCAGGGAAATATTTCCCCTAGGATTAGGGAAGAATATTTTCACAGACCATTAAATTTCTGATTCTGAGTTTGTATTTATGATCAGCACTATGTTTTCTTTTAACTATACTCTTGTTAAAAGAAAGAAAGAAAGAAAGAAAGAAAGAAAGAAAGAACGAACAAGCATTGAGGGAAAAATCATCAAATGTCTTCAAAGTTACTTTGGCTAATGGGCAGACTTGTGGGAAATTTTTATTTTTACCAGAATTTGTTTTCCTACTCCTACTAATGATATGGTCCTCTGCAGATTTTTTAAAGAATGGAGTTGTTGTGTGGTCTATTAGAGGAATGTGTTGATATGTTAAAAAAAAAAAAAAGTTTAAGGGAACAACATTTTAATTAGAAGAGTCTATATTCACATGGAAATTATTTCCTGAATTAAAAATTTTAAAAGCCAGAAGATTGGCAATTCAAAATTTTAATGTCTCAGTTTCTTAGAAAAAGCTCCTTTATTTTCAAATTCACAAGCCAACACAGCTAGTACAAAGCTATTTATTGCCTGGATGACCCAATCAAAACAACAATGAACTCTTTTTTTCCACATGCAAGTGGAAAAACAATTGATATTGTTAAAAATATTGAAATACTGAAAAGAAACTTTTAAATGGATAAAATGTGTTAGAATTGAAGAAAGACCAATCTCCAAAATAAGACCGATTGACAAATACAGTGTTAACTTGTGCAAGCCATAAGGGCATCGATTTTTAACCACATTAGGTACAAACGCATTAATCCATTTGTTCTTCTCAGGTGTCCTGGGATACACACAGGGTATTAATACAATTTTAAGTGAGGAAACTGAGAACCAGAGGTGAAAAGGAATTTCCCAGGAAAGCACACAGAAAGTAGCAGAGCTGGGAGGCAACCAAGATTATCCTGACCTCAAGTCCAATTTCCTTCTCATTGAAGAAGTCTGCAGAATTTTTAAGATTTACGATCGCTTATTGTGCATCATAAACAAAACTATCTTAAGACTGCAGGTCTAAGACCAGCTATCAGTTGTTATTTTTAGCAGCTGTTATCACTTGTGTCTTTATTTCTCTGATGGGAAACATGAAATTGCAGTGATTGAAAAAACAAAACAAAAAAAAACATAGGTAAGTGTAAACATACTATTATTTGACAGTCATTGCAATACTTTCCCCCAAAATAAATAGGATTTTATGTGAAGATTTAATTTTAATTTTCCCAAGGTGGAAGACTAAAACCTGCTTGGGAAGTGATACCAGTGTAAATGTTTTTCTTTGCCTCACACCATTCTCAGGTAGAGTCAGATATCACTCAGCGACCAAAGGAAGAGGCAGCAAGAGCACAAGAAGAATTCAGCATCGTGTTTGGATTGACTAATCGAATTTGAATGATGAGGACCCGTAAATGCGTAAGGAAGTCCACAACTTGTAAGTTTCCATTCAGTCAGTTCCTTCAAGAAATAGCTCACAGCAACACCGTGACTTTATTTCAGAGTTTTCATGGTAACACTGTAAAACTGGGTGTGTGGCAAGAAGAAAAGATGGATAATCAGAGATGGGTATGGAGGATGGCTTTTACGAAACGATGAAATCCAAATAAAATAAACAAGCTGTCAAAAGCAAGACTCAGCACCTCACCCCTGATAAAACACCATTGTTTTGGGTCTAGCATCGTGCCAACTTTGTATATCATTAAATATGCTCTATCAGAATGCTGTGTATATATTTACTTACAGTTTCTATAGAAACTCCGTACACTGAAGAGTAAGGGAACTTTGAGCAAGGTGAAGAACATGACTTTGAGATACTTGCAATGGCCTGAATGCCGTCAGCACTTGATGTCTTACATGTCCAGACTCAGTGCCATGTAAACAAAGTTAGTGTTTTGACATTTTTAAACTAAGTAGTGTAGCTCATTGACTGGCCATCTGGGGGAGACTTGCTGATCTCTATTTTCTTCCATAGACCATACCATTTTCTCTTAAAATAGAAAGTTTTCAGAATTCCCCAACTGGCAATAAGTTGAAGATGTTTTATTTTCTTTTCACTTATGACAGTTCTACTCCCACTCAGAAGACAGAGAGCCATGCCTCCACGTCATTGTCACCTACAGTGTCACTTAGCAAAAGGCGGGGAACCTGTTCTTACCCAGCGTCGCTGACACAGAAATACAAAGAAGGGGCAGGAATGCTGAGGAAGCATCACTCTGGAGACTCAGGCACAAAAGCTTAGCTATGATTGAGACACAGCCCTGTCCCACCATGAGGCTTTCACTGAGTGACAAATGACACCAGTTCATTTGTGGAAGGATGAGAGAATCCTCTGTGGTACAGGTGTGGAGGGCTTACTGAAAGCTAAATGTGGAGCAGGACTTTTGAGAAAATCTCTGGCACTCTAGCCTTTAAAATCAACACGGGGCAGTGACAGTGGGAGGTATCTGAGCCTGTGATACATCAAAGGTAACCAGAACAATGGCAAAGCCCATACTCAGACCAATTATTGACCGTAGTGACTCAATCTTACACAATAAAGGTCTTATGAAGGAAGAGTCATGCCCATTTCTGGGTATAAATACGCTACCACAGTCTCTCCCCTGTTCTTCTGCCAAAATGTCTAGGATGCAATCAACAACTATGAAGAACTCAAAAAAGAAAAAAAAAAGTGAGAATACCAGAATGACCCATGGACTAAAGATAAAACCATTAACCAAACCAGATTTAGAGGTGGAAACTATCAGATAAGGATTTGAAAATAACTCTATTAGTATGTTAAACATTCTACATAAAATGCAAAGAGCACTGTATTAGTAGGGGTTCTGCATGGACACAGAAACAATGAGGGGTGTGTGTGTGTGTATTGAGACATTTTAAGAAATTGGCTCATGCAATTTTGTGAGCTGGCAAGTCCAAAATCTACAGGGTAGACTAGGAGGTGGGAAAGTCTAGCAGAAATAAAAGTTGTAGTCTTGAGTACAAAGGCAGTCTGGAGGCAGAATTCCTTCCTCTTCAGGAGAAGTCAATCCTTTCCTTAAGGCCTTCAACTGATTGGATAAGGCCCACCCACATTTGGAAGGCCATCTACTTTACTCAAAATCTATTGATTTACATGTTAATCACATCTAAAAAATACCTTCACAACAACATCCAGACTAGAATTTAACCAAACAACTGGGTACCTATGTGAGTTGACACTAAAACGTAACCATCACAACTAGTAAATTTGATTAATTGCTAAAGAAGAAGTGTGGACTAGAAGGAAAGTTAGAAACTTCTGGGGCTTCAGTCAAAGGGGGTCTCCATATGTTCTTGGTCTTTCACTGTAGGAATTGTACTAACTTTTTATTGTAAGAATCTGAGTAAGATTCTCTCACGACACTGGCAAATGAAGTTGAATAGTAGCAACACTGAAATCTTATATCCCATCCAGGGGAGGAGAACAACTCCCTACTCCATCCCGCATCAGCCTTTTTGTTTTATTTGAGGGTGCGTGCGTGGGCAGGGGTGGGGAAGGGGCAGCAGTAAGAACATAGGGAGCAGGGAACTGGGCTTCAAGGAAATGGATTAGGACTCTCTCAGCTGGGGAAAGGAGTAGAATGTAGAAGGAGGTAAAAACAAAATCAAAAACATACAAAAAAAAACTACATCCCTAAAGGAGGGATAAAAACACCTGCAAAAGCCATACATACCTCTGAGAGACCTATCAAAAAACTAAAAGCTGGTCAGAAGATGATGGGGCTCTTTTCCTTTTCCACTCTCTCCCACCATACAAAAACTCGGGTAAAACACTGAAGGAATACAGTGGCGAGAGCTTCACAGCATAGACCCTTAGAGAAGCAGTACAGCAAGAATCCCCAAAGGCAAGAAGACAAAGAAAAACAAGGACATCTCAGGAATCTGAAGCCTCCGGGACTTTACCATAAAAACATTAACCACAGCCCAGCTCCTACCTGGATTAATATAAATCCTCACAAGAAAGGGATGCTTACCTCAGAAACTGTCCTCCCACAACGTGTTTCAACAAACCATTCAAGAAAAAGTGCAGTTTGAAGAGACAGAGCGATCGTCAGAACTGCACTCATATATGACACAGATGTTGGAAGTATCAGACAAGGAACTGAAAATAACCCAAATAACACAAGAAGGGATCTAATGGAAAAAGGCGATCTCATGCAAGACCTCATGGGTAATGTCAGCCACAAGGTGGAAACTATAAGGAAAAAAGAAAACCCCAAGGGTAACACTAGAAAGAAAAGCGTTGTAACAGACACGAAGAATGCCTTTGATGGCTCATCAGAAGATTTGACACAGCTCAGGAGAGAATCAGGGAAATTAAAAGCAAGTCATTAAAAACTTCCCAAATTTAAATGCAAAGAGAAAAAAGTAAATAAGAGTGAGAACGAACGGAACATGCCAAACGTGTGGGACAGTAGCAAAAGGTAAAAAAGAAAAAAAATACACATTATAAGATAACTAGAAGGAGAAGAAAGAGTGAACAGGCAGAAGAAATATTTAAAGAAAATATGGCTGAGAAATATCCAAAATGAGGACAGACACCAAACCACAGATGCAGAAAGCTCAGACAACACCCGGGCATATAATATTCACATTGAAGAAAATCAAAGACAAACAGAAAATCCTGAAGGAAATCAGAAAGGCTAAAAACCCACTCTTACCTTGAGAAAAATAGGAATACAGCTGATTTCTCATCGGAAACCATGTGAGAAAGAACAGAGCGGATGAAATCTTCAAATTGTGCAAGAAATTAATTGCCAACCTAGGATTCCCCAGCCAGTGAAATTAACCTTAATAATTAAGGAGAAATAAAGATTTCATCAGACAAACTGAAACTACACGTAATCATTTTCAGTGGACGCGGTTAAGGAAGTTCTTTGGGCCGAAGAAAAATGTTGGACGTCATAAACTTGGATCTCCACACAAAAGAATGTTTGAGAAGAGTGAAATGAAAATAAAATGTCACTTTCCTCTTTTTCTCACTCTTAATTGATACAACGGTAACTATTAAGAGAATATAGCAGCACTGTATCTGGTGATTCTACCCCGTGTGTACATGAAGTGAATGTGGGTATGTCACAGGGATGAGAGGAAGGATGTGGGGGGTGTATCCACACTACACCTGAAATAGTGTAGTGGCATTTGAAAGGAGACTCCGAGTATTTAAAAAATGTACATTTTAGGGGCGCCTGGGTGGCTCAGTTGGTTGAACGTCCGACTTTGGCTCAGATCATGATCTCCCGGTTGGTGAGGTCGAGCCCCGCATTGGACTCTGTGCTGAGGGCTCGGAGCCTGGAGCCTGCTTCGGATTCTGTGTCTCCCGCTCTCTCTGCCCCTCCCCTGCTCGTGCTCTGCCTCTCTCTCTCTCTCAAAAATAAATAAACACTAATTTTTTTTTAATAACTGCCTATGCTGCATCCCAAAGGTTTAAAAAAAAATGTACATTTTATACCTAAGAGAAACAACCAAAGCTGTAAAAAAATTTCACCAAATGGAATGAGAAACAATGTATCACAGGATCAAGAAGCTTAGAGAAATAAGCAAGAGGATCACAAAGAAAAACACAGGAAAGTACCTCTAATAAGCAAACTGCTGACAACCCAAGATAAAATCTTGAAGTCAGTCAGAGAGAGAGGCAGTTACACGTGGAGGAAGAAGATAAAGATTAGAGGAATCTTCTGGACAGAAACTCTACAAGCCAGAGGGCCACAGAGAGACATCTCTGAAGTACTCAAATAAAATTATCACCTGGAATCCTAGTCTTTGAAATTATCTTGCAAAAATGAAAACGGAATAAAATTTTGGACAATCAAACGCTGAAAGGATTTATTGTCAGCAGACTTGCAATGCAAGAAAAGTTAAAAGAAGTTATTTGGAAAGAAGCAAAATGATATCAAGTCAGAAGTGAAGATGTCCAGAAACTAAAATTGCGGATAAATATAAAAACGAGAGGGTATTTGTTATTTTTAATCCTTTTAAAATATTATTGTCTAAAGCAAGAAAAAAAACTACAATGTACTGTGAGATTTAGATTTTTTTTTAACATTTATTTATTTTTGAGAGACAGAGAGAGGCAGAGCATGAGCAGGGGAAGGGCAGGGAGAGAGAGGGAGACACAGAATCAGAAGCAGCTCCAGGCTCTGAGCTGTCAGCACAAAGCCGGACATGGGGCTCGAACTCACAAACCGGGAGATCATGACCTGAGCGGGAGTCAGACGCATAACGGATGGAGCCACCCAGGTGCCCCCAATGTACCTTGAGATTTAAAACATACGCCAAAGTATGGGGTGCCTGAGTGGCTCCATCGGTTAAGCGTCTGACTCCCGCTCAGGTCATGATCTCACACTCCGCGAGTTTGAGCTCCTCGTCGGGCTCTGTGCTAACAGCTCAACTCACAACCCAGAGCCTGCTTCTGATTCTGTGCATTCCTCCCTTGCTTGCTCTCTCTCTCTCTCTTTCTCAAAAATAAATAAACATTAAAATTTTTTTAAAGAAAATAAAAAAAACACATGCAGAAGTAAAATCTATAATGATAGCAAAATAATAGTTGGGGAAAACGGAATTACACTGTTGTGAGATTCTTACATCATAAAAGAGTTTACTGTTATTTGATGGCAGCCTCAGGTATGTGAAAGATGTATATTGTAAACTCTAGAGCAATCATGAGAAATAAATACAATAAGGAACTATAACAAGTAAGACACAGTAGATAAAAATAGAATCACAAAGACATTCTAAAATTCTGAAAGAGGCAAAGAGGGAAACAGTACCAAAACAGATCAGACAAAAAGGAAATAAATAGCAAGATGGTTAAATTAAGCCATATCAATAATTGCATTAAATGTGTATGACCTAGGCATTCTAGTTAAAGTAAAATATTAGCAGATTGTGTAAAAGCAAGAGCCAACCATGAGCTAGTATTTTAAATATATGTTTTAAATTCATAGATATGATAAAAATTTAAAAGACGGTAAAATAACATTTACTAATGGTCCTCTTATCCATTAATAATCTACCAGCAAAATTAAAGTAAAATGGTTCTATTATTCATGTTTTTCAATCAATAATCTGAGATGTTTTGAAATGATTAAATAACAGAATAAGATTGTGCATTTAATCAACTTACAGTTTTAAAAATCCAATTAGATTTGTCAAATATCCTTTACTTATATGATCAATGGGAAAAATATCTCCTTTCAGACTTCTAAGAGAACCCAAATAGGGTTTAGTTCACACACTTTCATAAGTGAAAATAAGTCCTTGAAATCCCAAAGACTTTAGGATATAAAAAGGTAAACTGAGCCATTGGATAGGATTCACATGAACACAAACATTTTTATGCTGTAAGAAGTTAGCATTATTTTCCTGATGTAGAGACAAATATTAATAACCGATCACAATACCTTATATTTATCTGTATTTATTGGTACTATCCTACTTTTTAGTGTCTTTCTTTAGAGCTATTGACATGCACTTAATTCAGCTATGCAATTATCCTCATGTGGGGAATCCAAGAGTGTCTGGGATGAATAAATGTCTGGCCAGGACCTGAAGCGTTGCTGAGTAAGCGTCACAGCAGTTTGAAATTGCTAAGAACAGTGATGTACAAAGTACAAACCCCAGTCATTATTATTTATAATTACATTTTCCATCATCAATGGCTCAGGTGTCTCAAAAGACCACCAAACTCCATTAGAGCAAAACTTCGCTCATCTTTTCCCAGAATCCTTTCTTCTTTGGTAAGTTTAGTGATTGTTTCGGCCATCTTGCTACCTACACTCAGAAACTCCTCACTTCCTTTTCTTCCAGGTCCTTATCCAAGCAGTCGTCAAGTTCGGCAGACTTGACTTTGTATTTATGATTTGGATGTCTCCCTCTGCATCACTACTATGATTTACCTATTATTTTTCCCTGACGGGTTCTTTTTGTTGCTATTGTTAACTCTGTCCTCAACACAGTTACTGAATAAATGGGATATCACTCTTTTGCTGAAAATTCTTCAAAATTTCTCAAAGATCTACAGAAGAAACCCTAGAAGTTTCCTTTTGGCCCCCAAGGCCCTGCATCCTCTAGTTCCCGTATTTCTCTTCAGCCTCACCTCCTGCCACTCCTTGACACAAGCATATGTTTCGGAAACACACTGCTGCGTCTACACACACACACACACACACACACACACACACACTGCTTTGCCTTTGTGTCTGTGCTTTTGTTCTAACCCCATTCCCGGGAATAAATAATCAGTCATCATCCATCATATCTACCATGAGTTATAATGACCAGTTTTTGTCTTTCTCCCTTATTATAAGACGAGCACTTTCAGGGCCAAAACTTTGTATTCATCTTTTAGCCACAGCATTTATTACGGTGCCTGACACATAGTAAACACTCAATAACTGTTTGTTAAATATTTGAATTTATAGGAGACAGGATTTTTATTACTTAGACAAGTGCATGTGATAATAGCCATATTGTTTTCATTATGTCAGCTTAAAAAATACATCCGCAAATTCTTTGAAATTCCTTCCAGAGAGATGTGGTCTATGCGTCCTCTTCTTGAAAGTTGGCAGGGTTTTGTCACTGTTTGAACCAATAGGGTATAGCGGAAGTGATGCTCTGTGACTTGAAATGTTAAGGAACTAAAGACACAGCTTCTCCTCTGCTTTATTGGCATAGTTGGTCTCGAAGTCTACATTGGCCAAGTAAGCAGTTTGAGAGCCCTGAGGCTAGCATGCTATTGGGAAGCCAAACCTTGCCCATGTGGAGACCATATGGATGGGCTCTGATACTATATCAAGAGAGAAGAAGAGATACCCAGACAGCCCCCAACCGTCCCAACCCGACCCTGGTCACTTCGGTTACAGCTGTTTTGTCCCCAACTGCATTGGAGACCTGGAGGCACAAATGATAGGCTGATCTCCCCAAAAATTCCTTCTAAAATTTCTGACCTACAGAGATCATGAGAGAGAAAAATGACTGCTGCTTAGGCCACTAATCTTTTAGATGATGTGTTATATATGGCAATAGAAAATTGGAACCTTCATTTTAAAAAGTAATTAAGGATAATGGATTATAAGCTTTGGAATTAATTACTTTTAAGAGTAAATAATGTTGAAGACATAAAGTATTTTCATTTTTAAGCACCCCAACTTCATGTATGTGTATATGTATATATATGTACACACACACACACACACACACACACACAAATGTGGTTTCAGGAGAAATGAGCATACTACACACCAATGATATCATGTTCTACAATTATGGAAATATAATTTTTTGGAAAAGAGAGAGACACACTGTACTGATTTTTACACTTTTTCTTTCCAAAAAAGGTTATGGTGGGTGCATCATCCTTTGGGTAACCTGGGTCAGTCTTGTTGCTACTAGTCTGTGGCAATCAGAAATGAATAAAAAACTAGTCTTATTCTTATAACAACATGTTTCTGGACTGTGACTCAATGAAAAGTCTGGTATATAATACCGAGGAGAAATATTCTTGATTCCAAGCAGACCTCTACAGAGACAGAAGGAGGCAGGGTGAGAAATCAGTGACCCAAGACAAACTGTGTAACCTGTATCCATAAGACATATCAGGAAGTTGCTTCCCAAGTTTAGTGATGAATGGCTAGTTCTCAGAATCCTGGAAGATTTGTGCTAGGATATAAGGCAGATTCAGTATAAGAGTAACCTAATAATCAGCAGACCTTAAAGAAAATACATGTGATATGAATTCATGTTTCACTCAGACCTAAGAGACTATCTGAAACAAATTCAATTATAGGTCTTTCTTCAACCTCCTTGATACCATAATTCTCCAGGACCTGAAGGTTAGAATTCCAGAAGTTTTTTATCTCTTTGATTGCAGTATCAGCTAACAATAGTTATCTAAGAAGTTGAGATCTGTCACTACCCTAATAATTCATAATATTTTTGTGTCTAAGCCCATCATAGGTTACAAATAACAAATGACAATGTAGAGCAGAAAATTCTAGAGGAAAACACACTGAGAGCAGGAGCTACAAAAGATACAGGATGGGATACAAATGCAGAAAGAAATAAACAGAGAAAAGTAAACACTGAACTTTGACAACACAGTAAGATGGGTAGAAGCAAACTGATGTTTCTACTCACGTATGGCACTGCCCATAAATTATTTTGAGAACAAAAGCAGAACTGAGTTTGAGGGAGAAATGGAAACCTGAGCATAAGCAACCCAGGGCCAAAGCTAAATATGTCCTTCAGCATGAGAGATGGGGGTTACAGTCTGTTTCAGATGAGTTCAAGGAAGTGAAGTCAACCCCAGGTTTTATTCTGGGAAATTCTCCAGTTTTCAAAGTCCTCTTCCTCAACGTTGTCCATCTTAGGCCAGGCCGTGGACGTACAGCATCAGGACAGTGGCAGGCAATGGAAATCAAAGCTGGTAAAGTGTGGCGTAAACCCAGTGAGTATGGGAAGGTCAATCCCACAGTCTGAGGTCTGGGGCTAGATACTCCTGGGGAATCAGGAAGCGGGGGGAGAAATGGAGAACCAGCTGTTTCCAAATGACCTGGCAAGCTGGAACAATTTTGTTAAGTGTTTTCCTACTTTTATACAAATGCAAGTCGATTTCTAAATTCCTTGGCTTAGTAAAGCAAAAGTTACTCACATTCTTCGAGGTTAACTTCTTTGCTTCCAGAGAGTATAAGACAAGTTCGGGATGGTGTGTTGCCCAGCATGCTTTCTTCACCTCTTTCCTCTTGCTCCTTTCAGAACGTCTTCTCCAGTTCCACATGGTTCTCGTGGAGCTGCCCAGACTGTTTCCACCCTCCTGCCATAGGGTAGGCCCCTGCTGCCTAGATTGCTTCTTTACAGACAGACAAGTAATCCATATGGGGACAATTCTCTGGGATTGGTTGATAGATACAAAGAGTCAGAGCTCCATTTTCTGCTGGAGGTGTTAAGCTGGTAGGATGTGAGTTTGAGTTTGCTGATGGTTGTTCTGCCTGCCATGCAGAGAGGACTCCAGAGGGAATGGAGCCATGTCAAGTCAAAGAATAGAGATAGTGGCTGAATGGCCTTGCTTGAACCCCTTGGGCCAACCCTCTTGAAGAATTAGCTTTAGGCTTCCCAGATATTGATCCAATACATTTCATTTTTCCATCTTATTTGGGCTACTTTCAATTTCTTAAATCACTTGCAACAAACCAAGACCAAAAACTACAACTTCAAATGCTGACTGCAGAGAGCGAGCTAGGGCTGAATAAGGACCCAACATTTCTCAAAAGTGGTGCTCCCTGGGGGAACCCATTATATTCAATGGATGTTCTTGATGATGGGATCTGGACCTCAAAATAACAGCAAAAACAGCCTTCTAAGAAGATATAAGCACATCATTTCTGTGTTCCTAGAAAGCAAATTGCCCTTTTAGTCATCATTGTACATTCTAGCCCAGCTTAGTGTCAGTCCCATAAGAATCCTCATGGTGGAATTTCAATGTATATATAATCTATTTTAGAAATACTGCGATCAAAGATAGCTAAATCAAACTTCTCGTGTGTGATGGGTAACATTTCAGCTATGCAGTTGACTTCACTAGTTGAGGATGATGCGTTACTACATCATGGTAACACATCTTAGTTCAGTTCTTTGAAATAATTAATCCAGCTCTACTGCTTAAAAAGATGGGATTAATAAAATGGTAGACATTGACATGTCTTCTTTCTCCATCTGGCTTATTTAACATAAATGGCTCTGTATAACACACAAATATGTAATTTTCTTTCAAACATAATGGTAATATAATAAAAAAGGACCCAGGTAGGAAAATATTTGCCCAAGATTATGTATTTATATATATACATATATGTATATATGTATATATGAAAGCATCATAAAATGTAAAGCTACTATAAAATGTTTCTTGTTAAATAATTCCCTACAACATTTTATAATTATAATATTTGACGAGGTAGCGAGAACTCAGAATTTCTAGGACAGTCTTTTGTCATAGTGTGCTAAAATAATTCTATAGACCTTAGGAAGAATATTAGAAGGACTAGACAGATAGAAAGGATGCTAAACCCAATAAAGATTAGACATTAAAACGGTTGCCCAACCTGTGTTTAACTAGATTAAATTATAAATAGTAGCATTTATGACCATCTGGGGAAGGCTAGCTTTGAATTGAAAAAAAAAAAAGTTATTGGCAAAAAAACATTTATCATGCTGTTTTATTTTATTTTTATTTTTTAATTTTTTTTAACATTTATTTATTTTTGAGACAGAGAGAGACAGAGCATGAACGGGGGAGGGTCAGAGAGAGAGGGAGACACAGAATCTGAAACAGGCTCCAGGCTCTGAGCAGTCAGCACAGAGCCCCATGCGGGGCTCGAACTCACGGACCGTGAGATCATGACCTGAGCCAAAGTCGGACGCTTACCCAACTGAGCCACCCAGGTGCCCCTATCAATGCTATTTTAAAAGGAATAAAAAAACTGTGTTTTATCCATGTTTTTCTAATTATCGGTCACTAACATATTCTACTCTTTAAATAAGTGGCCACACAGACTTCTGATTCAATTTATTATTCTGTCAAGTAAACTTCTTGATTCTTAAAAGCATATTGTGGAAATCATTTGAAGTTTTAAAATGCATAAAAATAAGTGCATTAAGAGCTAAGGATAAAGTGGATTTCCCTTTGTAGTTTCTTTTCTATATGATAATACCACCAGAATAGCTATACAATTAAATAATAATTATTTACATCTGTGGCCCTCTGGATTGCACAAAGTCATTTTACATATATTCATTTTGCATTTCACATGTAGTTTTGTGCAATTGGGAAGTGTTTCTATATCCCAGATAATAGATAACTAAAACTCACTGAATAATTAGGCTCTGTTTCTTTCCTCTGCTTCACAGGGGAATTACAATGGGCTTTAAATCAGCAATGATATTATTAATTTTGTATAAAATAGTGAGCTGACTACTGCAGTATATGTAGAAATGAATAAAACCCATTTTCTGCTTTCAGAGCTTACATTCTGGAAGGGGACACAGGGTAAATACATGGATAGAAAACTGCATGAAAACGCAAACTCTTGAGGTTTTGGAGTTGAGCAAAATCTAGTGTTTGAAAAGCTTGTAAAAAGATATATTTGAATTAGGTCTTTAAAATAGGTCGTATTGTTTAATAATAAAAAAGGAAAGTACAAAATGTAAGGCCCTTCTGTCCAAGTATACAGTTTGGTCTCATGAGAAGATTCTGGAAAGTGGACAAGGCTGCTTAGTAGGTTGATGACCAGAGACAGAGAACTAACTGCATGGATATTCTCAAGTCTGCTTCCTGGTTTGCACTCCAGAGGGGACAAGTTGGGCTCTTGGAGAACTGGGACAGCATCCTCTTGCTGTACAGTCTGTTTTCTGTCACTCGATTTTGTATCTGCTTTGAAAGCCCATGTAATCATTCTAGATACACAAGTCCTTGTGCTCCAAATCCAGCTCCCATAACAAACTGAGAGACTTCAGAAATACTTGGTCTTTTAGCAGCCGCATGATTAGTTACCTTTGGCATTAGAGATATCCTGTATCCCTCAAGAAAATGTAACATACACACATTGGAAAAGGTACTAATAAGGTTTATACTGATACTTTTTTTTTTTCCTGATTGGAGATGATAAAAAAGTTGCTTTGTTCTTCTCTGAAATATTCTCTGCTTTTCAGCTTCAGAAGACGAAAGGGTTCCATGGAGTGGCTTGCTTGCTGTTTTCACCTCTTAAAAATTGAAATACAGAATCCAGGTCAGTTTCTTCCTTTGATCGGATCACACTCTTTCCCGTATACTGTGACAACTCTCAGTGGTCTCCAGGTTCAACGAGTTAGATGTGGGGCTTTTGAAGACACAGTCATAGATTCACTTCCACCAAAGGCCAGCTGGCCCCGCCCTGCTTCATTGCTGATGTCTGAACCCACAATTTTGTTAGTTCCTTCACAGTTTACACCTGTAGGCAGATGACACTGTGCTAGAAGTCATGGTCCTGTGACTTGATAATAGTGCACTAATCACAAATTCAGGAATAAGATACAGAAGGTTTGAGTCCCGTGGTTACCTGATCATGTAACCTTGGGTTACACGAAATACTTGGAATTAGTTACGCTGTCTGAATCTTAAGAGGTAACAAGGTCAACTGGTTTACGGTCATCTGCACAGACGCCTCAAACTGAGGTTTGCAAACCCACAATTACGTCCTCCTACCACGTCAAGTCTAACCCCTCTTCTACTTCCCATATTGACGGCCAAGGACCACGCTCAATCCTGTTACCCAAGTAAGGAATCTAAGACTTTCCCCTTGGCTTCTTTGTTTGATTAATAATAACATTTAAAAAAATAGCATCCGAAAAATATTTCATATACCCCCCATCTCATCTGCATTCCCCCTTCCTTAGTCCCATCCTTTCTCTTTCTTGTTGTAATTACTGGAAATAACACCTCACTGTGCCCCTATCTCTAGTTTCATGCCCCCTCTCTCATACAGTCCACAAAGTTTCCTCTATGTGACCAGATTAACGGTGTCTCCAAGATGCATATCTAATCACATGATCTTCAGGCTCACTATATTACGCATCAAATACTCCCCCTTACCATATGTTTCTCTCTCCTGTCTTTGCAATTCTCCTTGCCATCACCTGAGCTCTTCCCTGTCTCTGGAGAGCCCTCTCCCTCTGGCCACTTGGGAAACTGCTATTCACTATGATTCTCAACTTAGATGTCCCTCTCATGTGCAAGATCTCCTGCCACTCATTGGGTAAACTAAGGGAGGTTTCTTCAGAGTCTCTTCACACCTTATACAAATCATCTATTGTAATGATGTCTTTTGTTTCTTTCTAGCACATTCCCCAATCATTACCTCTTGATCACCGTATTTCCCTAGTATTTAGAATAGTTACTGGCACATAGTGGCCACTGGGCAGATATGGATAACAACTAAAGTATGAGTCCTAAATGTAGTGACCTTTGGTCTAATGAGCACCTGATGGCTTAGCTGTGCACCTGGGTCATAAGAACAATAGATGGTCAATGATCAACAAGGTCAACTCAGAGCTAAAGAGAAAGGAAGGGTGGTGATGAGCTAGAAAGCAATGGGAGGACTGGGTGCTGAGTGGGAGAAAGGCCAAGGTAAGAACCCTCAGAATCAGGATGGGTGAAGGAGGTGGCTCAAGAAAAATACTTTGTAGTTGTTTCCCATGGAGTTAGTTCTATTCTGTGTGGTCACTTGCTAATGTTCCCCAGCTCTTCTGTCATGATTACCAGAAATCATCTATGTTTGTACGTGAAGGGGTGTGTGTGTGTGTGTGTGTGTTGTGTGTGTGTGTGTGTGTGTGTGACTGTATGTGTGAGAGAAAGAGAGGAGACAGGCAGAGAAATACAGAGATGGACATGGAAATAGAAGCGGATGTAGAGACAGAGCCAAATATAGAGACAGAGAGAGAAATAATGCAAAAATCTTTGAAAATAAGGGGTGTGGCATTTTATGTTGGGTGCATGTGTTCTAGCACCTAGACCACTATTTCATCCTCAGGTATCCAAGCAGCCATGGAAACTATGTGAATTCCTGGTGAAACCTCAGTCACGGCTTTGGAATTAAGGGTCTGCTTCAGTCTTACCTCAGAAATGAAGAATGAGGGAGCTCCTCATGTGAGTGACAACGGGAACAGAAGACTCATGAGGAATGTCCATTTTGTGTTCTAATAAACACAACCTCTTACCTTGCACCGAATACCTGAATATTTCTACCTGAACCAACAAAGCCATCCTAGAAACATATTCCTTTATGGATTCAGTTACGTCCTCATACATTCCTGCACTGCAAGTAATTCTAGGAGTCTCGTCTCTTATAGAATGTCAGTCCTGTATTTCTACCTCACTGCTTTGGAGAACACACATCATGGTGCGTCACCTCCCCCTTACCTTAGCGACTGGCTTTTGAGGATTATTTTTATGGGGCCTCCCAGGTTTTCATTAGCTCACATGAGTTGTGGCACCGTATTTGCATGGGGACCCTTGGGGAGCTTTATTACCCATTATATTACGGCACTGCATGGGCCAGGTGGCTCCATCATTAGGCAGAAAGAAGCAATAAGCACTGCACTCTCGGGCACAGCTTGGGCAGTGCCATCAGATCAGAGGGGCGCTGCAAGTTCAGAGATGACACTTAATGGTCCACAAAGTGCAGTGGGTCCATTGACTTCAACTGAGGCTCAGCTCTCCTTCCTTCTTTTAGTGGATAAGAAGAAAACGATGTGTAACCGTGGATCATTTAGATATTCACCAGATGGGTTTACTGAAATTACTTATTCCCAGGCCTCTGTACTCATATTTCCTCTTCTTAAAAAAAATTAAAAAAAAAAACATGGTGTTTTTGTTGTTTTAATTAACTAATCTATTTTTAAAAGAAATTCTGTAACCATCACTGCAAAATCATTTTGTTCTGTTCCTATTTCGTGTCCAAAAAAGTTCACAAATTCAATTAAATGTTTTCTGCTGACATTAGTTCTTTGTGCTGCCCTGACTTCCTCTCTCCCTTCTAGACTAGTAAGAGGGCCACCAGGCATACCATGTAGTTAATTCATGGTTATAATCAGGGTTTTCTTTCACCAGAGCACTGATTGAGAAGAGCTATCTTCCGTTTAATCAAGCGTCTTGGAAATAAAAATATATCACTCTCTTGCAATGCTCCCAAACCTGATATACTGAGGTGCTCACAAACTTCGATATATGAAGCCATTCGACAATATTTTCTCCTAGTTCTAATATTTCCACCTGGACTTGAAGTGTTTTCTTGATTTAATGTATTGTAATAAATGTTTATATGTTGCTGAGAGACACTCCTAATATCAATGACCACAAGGCTCTAGAGAATCAGGCATTTCTTTAGACAATTCAGTTTTGAAGCTTAATCAACACTTCATAATTACTTACTCAGGGACCTTTATCTTTACCCAATTTTGCTCATCTCACTGCACCTTGGTTATCCATCCCAAATCGGAACGTCTCAAACCTGCTTATTTTTAATTACTTCTTCATATTTTGGCTCTCCCTGGGCCGAGTACATCTGCATAACCATATTATAAATAGACACAGAAGTAAGATTTCAGTAAATTGAGAGACAAATCATGTTTGTGAGTGAGGAGGAAGGTAAATGCTGTCAAGATGTCAATTTCTCACAGATTTGTTGATAAATTTAATATCAATCCAATTAAACTTTTTAAAAATGATTTTTTTAAGGACTTGAGAATCTCTAAGTTGACCTGGAAATATCAAATTGGGGCTTGGTAAGAAGACTCATGTCCTTTAAAAAAAGTGATAAGAAGAGGCTTGTTTTTTGTACATCTTAATACATAACGTAAAGTTAGAAAACCGAAACAGTACTGAGGCAAGAGGGACAGGATAAGAGAAGAGAATAATCATAATTTCATGTGCATTAAATAGTATTTGATAAGTACAGTCACACAAATAAAAGAAGGTTTAAGTGATGCTGGGAAAATTGGTCGTATTTTTGGAAAAATAAAAATGGATCCTCAACTCTTATTGTACGCTAACATAAAGTATATATGGAATAAAAAGTATAAAAATATAAAACATAAAAGAATTAGAGGGGAATGTAAGCAAATGATAAGGAGATTCTTTCTAAGCAAAACAGGAGTAGATAACTTCACAGTGAAGAAGAGAGAGATGAGACCACAAGGTAATTAAGTTAAAACTTCCAGATGGCTAAATATTTGACAAATGAAGTTAAATTTCAGATTGAGGAATTTACTTCAGACAAACTTGACAAAGTATCCATGGTCTCAACACACGATAAGTTAAAATAAATAAGACACTAATAATCTCATAGAGTAAAAAAAAAAGGCAAAGTAACTTGAGATAATTTATAATAAAAAAATTTTAATGTACAATAAAATTCTATTTTTCTTGCAACCTACCAATCCAGTGAAAGCAAATAATTAAGATATGTCTGCCTTCAAAATGTGAAAATGTTTACAATGTATGAATCGGCTATAGTGGTAAAAGTTCTGTGTTAGTCTCCCATTGCCTCTGTAACAAATTTAGTGTCTTGAAAACAATAGAAATTTATTCCATTAAAATTCTGGAGAACAGATGTCTCAATCAGTTTCATGAGGTTGAAATCAAAGTGTCAGCTGGGCCACCCTCACCTAAGAGCTTCTAGAAGAGAATCCATCCTTGTCTTTCAGCTTCTGCTGCTGGTTGGCAGTCCTTCATTTGTGGTTGCACCATTTTAATCTCTGCCTCCTTGGGCACGGGCTACCTTCTTCCTTTGAAGTCAAATCTCCCCCCTTCTCTCTGCCTGTGATTATTTTTAGGGATCAGGTGAACAATGGAGGATAATCTTCCCATCTCAAGATCACAACTTAAACACATCTGTAAAGACCATTTTCCATATAAGGTAATATTGACAAATTCAGAGAAGAGAAATGTGGATATCTTTAGCGTAGGACGTTTTTATTTATTTACTTAATTTTTTTACTGTTTATTTTAGAGAGAGAGAGAGATTACAGTTGGAGGAGAGACAGAGAGAGGGAGACAGAGGATCTAAAGTGGGCTCTGAGTGGTCGACAGAGAGCCCAAGGTAGGGCTCAAACTGAGGAACTGCGAGATCATGACCTGAGCCAAAGTTGGAGGCTCAACAAACTGAGCCACTCCAGTGCTCTAAGGTACGGCTTTTTTGATCCTGCCACAGGCTCACTCATTCTACCAGTGGAAACATAGATTGGGACAAAGTCAGGACAACAAGGTGGTAATGTGCCTGGCAAATCTGAAGTAACAGCTCCCTATAGTTCTATTACTAAGGAAATAAGAAGTCAATGATGGCAAATTATATTTGTCACAAATTTGTTAAAATTATTATAAAATGCAGAATCTAAATGTTTAACAATGAATAAAAGTATCTTTAAATAAATAAATTATTAGGTCAATGATTAAGATTATGTTGTGAAAAATATATAATCATGTAGAATTCGTGAGAAAATATTAAAGAAAAGGAATAGTGAAATTGATATTTCTATCCCAAGAAATGCGCTTTTTATATATTTACTACAGCCATATTTATTTTTGTATTACTAATACATATATGTATGCAAAAATACAGATTTTCACGAAGGTCTTAATGGAAAGGTAAGCTTTAATAACTTCAGAAATGTAGTGCTGCAATAAATCCTTTTGAATAACTGATTATTTAAATTTCTTGTATACTTTTTTAGCTTTGCGAATTTTGAATAATACACTCGTTTTTGTTAAGCGTTCATCTTTTTTTCTAGAAATTTATCCATTTCATTTATTTATTTTTTATTTTTTTTTAAACGTTTATTTTTGAGACAGAGAGACAGAGCATGAATGGGGGAGGGTCAGAGAGAGAGGGAGACACAGAATCTGAAACAGGCTCCAGGCTCTGAACTGCCGGCACAGAGCCCGACGCAGGGCTCGAACACATGGACCGCGAGATCATGACCTGAGCTGAAGTTGGACGTTTAACCGACTGAGCCACCCAAGCGCCCCTCCATTTCATTTAAATTGCATCGTTAAACATTTTCATGATGTTCGATTATTTTTTAAGAGCTGTTTAATTTTAGAACAGTTGTAGATTTACAGAAAAGTTGCCAACTAGCACAGAGAGTTCCCATTTACCGTATACCCACATTTAGTAGAAGCATGTTCACTCCGCAGGAGGGGACTACAGCAGTCCTAAGAAGGAAGACAATGACGTCTTGACTTCCATGTTCTAAAGATACTATCCAGGTGCCAGATAGAAATTATTTTAAAGACAACTTAAACAGCTTGAACAAATATTTCTTCTTACTCCCTTCAGACTAGGAGAAAGGTCCTTGTGGGCGTCTTCAAGTCTTCCTGAAGAGAGAAACAAAAGTTAGAAGTCAACACTGGCTCTTTGTACACTGTTCCTGTCTTGCCAACCAAGTCCTAGAAGGCGCCCCATGATTAGGGAGCAGTTATTTACTGAACCTCTGCGCTGGCTAGGCTCTGGAGATCCCAAGTGGGCACAAGGGAGCCTACTTTTTATCTGTAGCAAGACAATTTCCATTAGAAAGGGAACCATAGTGGGTGTATAGAAAAAGTAGAGGAAGCAGCAGGATCAAAAGATGAGGGGTGAGAACGAGATGAACGGCCCAAAGGAATCTTCTTCAGAGACATAAAGGGATTGGAAAAAGCTATTCAATATTTTATTGAGGAGGAATGATGGTTTCTGTCTTGTGGCTTTTATCATTGAATTAGAAGGCAATGGTGTCTGGAAAGAACAAAGTGGGAGATTTATTGAGCCAGAATGAAGACCTGTGGTAGGAAATATTCAAGAGGAATAAATAAATGTGAATAATATTGGGGGGGTGGGGAGAAAAAGAAAAAAAAAAGCCTGGTGGTGTACCCAAATCTGGGGATTTGGAGTAATGGAGAAACCAATAAGCTGAGAAATGACTTTTCTTCTTCGTGATCAATGGATGTTGGATGGAACCTGATAACCTTCCACCATTCAACTTCCATCACTCCAAATATAGGCAACCAAAGAAATAAGATTCTAGCACTTTCTGCCTGGCCACCAGCCTCCATCTCGAACCCATTCATCTAGTCCCTCTTCGCACTAGTTTTCTACACCTGTTCTCATTTAAAAGTCCTTCCAAAATTCTTGGCATCTGACCAATACCTTGCACCTTTCCTCTCTAGGCCAATTTAAAGGAAGTAAAGAGGTAAAACACTGAGATAAATGATGGTGTCTATCAATTATCCAGATTACATAGGAAATAAATAAGAGTTATTTTGTGAGAGGACTGAAAAAATAAAAGTAGAACAGAATGACAGAAAAGCTACAATGAATGTGAGGAGGCAGAAAATTTAGAGACATAACAGTCTGTGATCAGGAAGGAGAATCTCAACTTTGCCATAACAGAGTGAAAATACTTTTGCATGAGGATAAAAATCCAGGGTGTGGCCATTAGTGTGGGGTGTTGGAGTTGACGAAAGGTTAAGGTTGTTAAAATTGTGTTTTCAAGGGACTCCAAAACTAGAGTATTGGATAATTAACAATGATTCAGATAATTTTAGAAGTCCCCCAGCCCTATGGAAGAATATGCACAGAAACGGTGTAATAATCTTTTAAGAAAAAGAAACTGGTCCACATATATTCTACGTGAAGGGCAGAGGGGATGTGGGGAGGAAGAGAGAGAATGAATTAACATCGTGCAAAGAGCATCAGTGTCACACTTTCTGTACATTTAATAACCTCTCCCTTTTCTTCCTATGATCATAGCATTGGCTATATATTTGACTCTATGTAAAAATATCCCAACCATCTTTGGAAGGCTGATAGTTTTTCTGATTCATTGGTCTAGTAATGAAAATGACTATAAAAGAAGAAGAGACTGGCAAACCAGGAGAAAGCCAGTGAGATGTTTTGCTTGTTTGTTCAGAATAGGTGAAATTCTTATAAACTTAATACGATTTGAATAAAATCTTGCCATTTGCAACAACATGGATGGAACGAGAATGTATTATGCTAAGCGAAGTAAGCCAGTCAGAGAAAGACAAATATCGTATGATTTCACTCATATGTGGAATTTAAGAAATGCAACAGATGAACATAAGGGAAGGGAAGGAAAAATAAGATAAAAACAGAGAAGGAGACAAATCATAAGAGGCACTTAATTTTTTTTTTTTTTACTCTTTATTCATTTTTGAGAGAGAGGGAGAGACAAAACATAATGGGGGAGGGGAAGAGAAAGAAAGGGAGACACAGAATCAGAAGCAGGCTCCAGGCTCTGTGCTATCAGCGCAGAGCCTGATGTGGGGTTTGAACTCATGAACCATGAGATCATGACCTGAGCTGAAGTCGAATGCTTAACCAACTGAGTCACCCAGGTGCCCCTAAAGATATATTTTTAAATTATACCGGGTTATACCCAACATGGACAACAATGCATTTATGAAAAAGTGGGAAACCCTTCTGACAGTCAAATTTTTCAGGGCATTTGCAAAAGAAGGGACTTAAAAATGGCACATGATGTTATGAGGATACATTTTCCATGCTCTTCAAAACCTTATTTGTTGTTGACAGAGAAGGGTATCATGTTGATTTGAGAGACAGTCCCGACAGTTGATCTGTAACAAATTTTTAGCTCGTCTTCACAGATAGAGAAATAAAAGGCGTAGAAAGGTAAACGGATTTCCTCAAGTGAGAATGCAAAGCCAAGAATCTCTTTTGTCTCATCTTAACTAGGAGAGCAGAAACGTATCCTTCCAATTCCAGAATTAGTCACTGCTGTGGTTTTAGAGGGAAGACCTGTCCCTCTCTGTTTTTACTCGTCGTTGATTCCTATGATTACCAAGACCGAGGCCAAATGCAAAGAGACTCTGTCGTTGGAGGAGAGTGGAAGAGCGGGACGTGGCAATGGTAGCTGTGTTTCTTTTCACTTTGTTTCTTCCCTTTTCTTTTCTTTTCAAGGGATTCCCACTACCCCCACTCCCATCCCCGCCCCTGGTCAGTATCCCTAAACTTCCTTCCCATGAAACTTGGATTCTGGTACCTATAACACAGCATACACATAGGAGTATGTTTACAGGGACATCATTTGCCTATTTCTTTGCTATCTAGGTAGCGAAGGAAGGACTCCACAAAATCTCGTAGGTGTGCACAGAAACTCCATTCCTTGATTTGGCAATGCCTGAAACATGCCTGAACAGAGCTACAGTGTGGAACTGGAACCTCATGAGGTACCATAGCAACTAATCACAATAGTTTCTGAACAATACATCATGTGAGTGAGGAGGTTACTGTGGGTGTCCTTGATGTGTTGGTGGTTGACAAAGCCAACTTCAGCTACTCCGACCATGACAGCACTGTGGAGTCTCCCCTCTCCCTAGCCGCCTTACACTTTAATGCTTTTGTGACTCTGTCGTGGTAAACAGGCAATTACTCTGATAGTTATGATTTGCAGTTGTTAGAAACATGTGGATTAAGCCAGCCTGCAATTACACGTGAACCCAACCTTTGAAACACTAAATCTTTGTTGCAATACTGTCTTCTTCGTAGACGTCTTTCTTGAGATAGCATTGGTTATTAACAGCTGATGATTCAAGTAACAGAATTGTATTTAGAGAAAACAGAAAAGTATCAAACAGCCCAAAGAGAAAATTAAAAATCACCCACAATTGAACCATGAGAGTGTAATTTAAAAAAATCACCAAGGTTAAAGTTCATCTATAAAAGAGACTTATTATTCAACATTTTATCAGGAGCATTTCCCTACTCTCCTATTTAAATAAATAGTATTCATTTAACCATGTTTTATTATTGGGCATTTAGGTTGTTCCTAATTTGTGTATATTATAGATAAGGTTATACCGAAAGGTTTGCCTATGTTTTAACATATATTTGGCAGATGGTATAAAATTGAAACCTACTGGATCAAAAGATGTACATTTTTCTAAACTTGGAATATAAATTCCTTCCAGAAAGGGAAGGATAAAAGAACTATTTCCTTTTACTCTCACATCTCTGGGTGCTATTGCATTTTACAAGCCTCTGTAGTTTGATTACTGAAAAAATGCTAATTCCATTAATTTACATTTTATTTCTAGTGTTGAGTCTGTCCAGTTTATTTTCAATTTGCTTGTTTTATTTCATGAATTGTGTCTGTTCTTTGCCCACTGCAATCAGATTTAGTCTATTTCTTATTATTTTGCACAAATATTTTGGTTTTTATGACTTGTAAATAGCTTCCCCATTTTTTGGCTTTCTGCACAATTTTACTTATGCCTTTATTCCATTTGGAAGCCTATTACTTACATATAACCAAATATATGGGAAATTTTGTTTGAAGTTCTCCACTTTTATGATCTCTGTGTGAGATTAGATAAACACTTCCAAAATTTTCTTCTAGGTGTTTTAATATTTAAAATTTCTTATTGAGTTTTATTATCTATCTGGAAAGTGTCCTAATGCTCTCTATTATTGTATATCACTCACATAGCCTCCGCTGAAATGGATTTGCACCTTGGATAACAAAATAAAATGAAGCATGATTTATTTTCTTCATAACAACAAAATTAACTTTTAAAAATTGTAACTCTTATATTGACAGACGAAATGCTTCAGAAGTATCAAAGACATACCTGAAGAAATGTAGTATGTAAATTAATTAAAAGTGGGTGCAAGGGGATAAGAGATGTTAATAAAAAAATTTACATGCAAGAAAAACCTACATCTGTTTTTTTTTCCCCCTTAAAACTATAATGATATTTAGGCATTGTCTGTTGCCTTGTAGTTTCTCACTTGTTTAAATGTTTATTCTTTTTTCAGGGTACAAGTCCATTCATGTTAAGAATATGTGCTGCCCACATAGGACAAAAAGGAGCAAATTGCCCTTCATCTGTTTATTAGTTTATTGTGAGAAAGAAATATTTTCCAGGCCTATTGACTTCAGAACCTCTTTCAAAAGTTGCGGTGAGTGTGCTCTCCACGTCTAGAGTTTCCTTCTACCAGCTTTCTCAAATGTCCTGTGTCAAAAGAGCAGAAAGCCATTACAAAATATTCTTTATGTCTAGAAGAGTAGAGAGGAGGATGAAATCTTATTTTGGGTTTGATTTACAAAGAATTCAGGGAACCAGCTTACAAACTTTAAAATCCATCCTTGGGGTGCCTAGGTGGCTCAGTCGGTTAAGTGTCTGACTTCAGCTGAGGGCATGATCTCACAGCTGGTGGGTTCGAGCCCCACGTGGGGGCCTGTGCTGACAACTCAGAGCCTGGAGTCTGCTTCGGATTCCGTGACCCCCTCTCCCTTTCTGTCCCTCCCTTGCTCATGCTTTGTCTCACTCCCCAAAATAAATAAACATTTTTTAAAAATTTAATAAAAAAAATTTAAAAAATTAAAAAAAAAATAAATCCATCCTTAACAACTTTATTTTAACAAAATAAAATCCAAACTTAACAATGAAAGGTACATACTCAGTGGAGATGATCACTTTCTGGCCCAAGGCAGGGAGTCATCTTTTAAATTCCACCTTGTAAACCTCCCTAAAATATTCACAATAACATTGCAAAAACAAGAAAACAAGTAACACAAATGAATAAAATTATCCACTTCTATATTCTCCTCGGACCTTAGTACATTGTGTGTTACAACCAGTAAATGTTTTATGTGATTTTGGGTAGGACAAATACGTAATCATTGAACTCTCACTGTATTACTATATTGTATCATGAAACTATAAGCAACCAATTTGAGACATTTGGCTTTGGCTATCAAAGATTGTTTTTGTACATTGTTTTCTTAGGGGTATTTTCCCTACTGTCCCATTTGATAAATGATATTCTATTTCATCATATTCTACTATTAAGCATTTAGGTTGGTTCTAAATTCTATATATTCTAAGTAAGGTTAAACTGATTTTTTTTTCCTCATCCAGAAATGAATTTGAAACTTTGTAGAACAATATATAAAAATCTTAATTCCTTTTTGCCGTTTTTAAATATCTCTGGTTCTATAAAGAAATGTGTCTTAAATGGGATATGTGATCATTTACATTCATGATGGGGGGTACAGGATGAATATTTTTTCTTTAATAGAAAAGAAGCCTTACATTTCATTGACTAACTCAGATATTTGTGCATTAGAGTTGCACAAATCATCATATTTATTCACTTAGTTATTTAGTGTATTACATCACAAATTGATGTACCTTGTTCAAATCAGTTTTGAAGAATGTGTCATATTTAATAATTTCTATTATGCCAATTTGCCATTAGTTTTAGAAGTTTTGACTGATTTCAAGTCTACCTACCCCTATCAATATTTTGTCTTTGTGTAATCTGAATGTGTCAAATGAATTTATCCAAGGTTAACTTTTACCTCAACATAGGAATGAAAGGAAATGGCAACCACTATTCAAAACGTCTAAGCACCATAACTGACTTTGTTTTGATGTGAACAGGGTTCAATTATTATCAAGCCTCTGATTAGCCAATATTAATTATTTCTTTGAGACGATATAAATTAATTATGGACTTTGGGAGATATTTCCCAGGTCTTAATCAAGAATGTATGTACGAAATGTAGCAAGAATTGGCTAGGAAATGCATCATTTGCTTGAAAAGATAAGAAAACAATTTCCTTTAGAAAGTTTTCTATCATTTTGCAGATGAAGAAAGCCAAAAGCTGAGAAGTCACTTGTCAAAATACTGCTATTAGAAAAGTAAAAACATATATAAGCAATATTCTATGCAGAAAGGAATGATCAACTCTGCAGAATAATCTAGAAATACTCTCATTCCTGTTTAACATTCCTATCTTCTGTAATTCTTTCTACCCATAAGCACTACAGCTCCTGGAACCCCTCCAAAAGGGTAAAGAAAGGGGCCAGCTGACAAGTAGGAGAGGGAGAGACTGCTCGGGGCATCCTGGACTAGACCCTTCTCCTATGTGATCTTTGTTATTCCATCCTTTGCCTCTCATCTTCCACAGCTTGTTTACTCGACTGGCTCTTTCATTTTGTGGGGCTTTGTTTTACTTTTTCCTTTCTCTGTTGCATTTGCCTGGTACAGTGTCTGGTCATGTCATGCTCCCCTGTGGTGTTCCCTGTATGTCAGTGGAATGAATCAAAGGAAGAACAGGAGGAAGGAAGGAAGGAAGGAAGGAAGGAAGGAAGGAAGGAAGGAAAGAAAGGAAAGAAAGAAGGAAGGAAGGAAGGAAAGAAAGGAAGGAAAGAGGGAAGGAAAGGAAGGAAAGAAGGAAGGAAGGAAGGAAGGAAGGAAAGAAGGAAGGAAAGGAAGGAAAGAAGGAAGGAAGAAAAGAAGGAAGAAAGGAGAGACCAGGCTGGCAGAAATCTTATTTTTTTGCACCTAGCTCATTAAAGTAACCTTTGTTTCCATCACACAAAGAGTAAGAGACAGAATGAAGAAACTAAGTATTCGCCAGTTCTCAGATTCAATCTTTACACTATCAGTTTCCCATTTTGTTTAGAATTGGGGAATTCCTGGGCATCAGCCATAATGATATTCAAAGGAAAGGTTTAAAACTGCATTCTAGAGCAATTCAATCAGCAGTATTTCATCCACGATACTGTAGAGACAGGGACTGATACCACTTTTCCATATAGCTTATACTAGCTTGTCAATTATAAAATAGATTCTATGTTAGTTATTCATACACACAACCGAGAACTTTAAATGGGTATTCGAATGGCAACTCTGAAATACGACATTGTCAAATGTCATTGTAAAATGACAAGGGGACAACCTTGCACCAATAAGGGATTTGATATCTGTTAGTGAGGTCATCGGTGAACTGAGAAGTGTTCATTTTTTGCCTCTGTTGCCACATTTGAGGACACTTACCTGGGAAGATTTAAGCTCTCAAAAGTCCTGGACAGAGACTGCTAGAGACACACTTCATCCAGAAAGTGTAGCAGGTACACATGCAGCCATAGGAGGTCCACATTTTATTTTATTTTATATTTAAGTAATCTCTATACCCACAACCCCAAGATCAAGAGTTGCATGCTCTACCGACTGAGCCAGCCAGGCGCCCCAGTAGGTCCACGTTTTAAAGGAAACATCTAGGGGTGCCTGGGTGGTTCAGTCGGCCGAGCATCTGGCTCTTGATTTCGGCTCAGGTCATGATCTCACAGTTCATGAGTTCAAGCCCCATGTGGGCCTCTGCACTAACAGTGACACTAACAGTGCCGGGCCTGCTTGGGTTTCTCTCTTTCTTCTCTCTGCCCCTCCCCTACTCGCTCTCTCTGTTTTCCTCTCAAAATAAATAATAAGTTAAGTTAATTTGTTTTTTAAAGACAAAATCTGGCCCTCCTGCTCCGTCCCCCCTCCTTCTCCTTTCAACAACAACACTGCAGAAGAGGACAAACTCTCTGTGGCCCTGTCAGTTAGATCAGGACTTTTTTTTTTTTTAAAGTAAAATCCCGATGTGTTCCGATGACAGCATTTGACCGCATATTTCCCCAAAGATTAACGTATTACAGTTAAAGTTGACAAACTCATCCACCAGCCATCTGATGTGCACCATGGAAATGTATTAATTTTAACACGAGCACGTTAGCTGTGTTACCACTTGATGGTTCGTGTCCCAAAGCTGCAGTTTGAATACAGTCTTGAAGTGAATGGTAGTGTGTTTTGATAACTAACATAGAACCAACTCTATAATTGATAAGCTAGGATAAGCTATCTTGTAAAATGACTAGTTTCCATATAAGATTAGGAAAAAGGAAAATGGGAAAAGTCAGTCATTACTTTCTTAGTGCAAATGGCACTCTTTCCTTCACTTGCAATATTTTGGTAATTATGTGCCATTCTTCAGTTTCCTTAATCTTCTAGGAAACGAGAGCCAGGTATCTTCCAGCAGAATCTCTTCTGTTCCCTCACACCATTGAGTGCCCATCACCTCGCTGTTTGAGAAACTTTTCAACAGTTGAAAAAAAAAAAAAAAAAAAAGGTTGTTTTAAGTCCATAATTAAAATGAGATCTGTCACTTAGGTTTTTCTTCCTTGCTGCAAAAACACCACTCAGACCTATTACATTTTGGCGATGTTATGTTTTTGCACTGCTCTGCTTTTTCCTTTTTTAAACCTCTTTTCCTGAACCGTAATGGGGGGAATCATCAACTCTAGGCTGGTACTTTTTTTTTCTTGTGAGTCGAATCAAAATATTTGACCTTAGGGGCAGGGTGTAAAAGAGCATGGTCAATAAAAAGCATTTAGATTTTAGGTCAGGAAACGATAGTATCTAGAGGTACTTGTGTTACACATAGCTATCATAAATTCTCAATAATAAAGATAGATTCCTCAAACGGGCAAAATGGAATGATCACTGCTAGGAAAAAAAAAAAAACAAAACACAGTGGGGATTTTTCTGTTTACAAAATAGTTATTTGTGTCATTCTTTTCTATTCCCATTCCCCCTAATGCATACTAAGCGGGGTTTGATTCACAAAACCCCACGTATGTGTGCTACCATATTGGCTGCATATCCACAGATACCCCCCCAGACGTGGCAGACCGAAGTTTGGTTCAAACTGCTTGTCCAGGAAAACCGTGTCGCAGGAACTCCGCGAGGCAACTTTAAAATATCTCTATACACCCTACTGTTAATGATTTTTAAATAAGCAGCAACCAAACCATTTTCATAGCCACTTTCCACTAAGTAGACATTTTCGCCTCCAACGTATACCACCTCATTTGTACAGTCAGCCTCTGAAATTTTTCTCCCCATTTTGGGGGTAAGGATTGCAGATTCTCCACCATAAGTGATTCTGTGGAAGGACTGAGCCTGGAACCTGGTCATTTGGCTCCTAGCCCAGGGCATGTTCCATTCGATCACAATTGCTTCATGTTATTGAACACCTGGGACTTAAAAAAAAAAAAAATCTAAGTACAGTAAAACCTTGGTTTGTGAACAGAATTCATTCCAGAAACACGTTTGTATTCCAAAGCACTTGTATAGCAAAGCGAATTTCCCCATAAGAAATATTGGAAACTCAGATGATTCATTCCATAATCCAGAAATATTCATATAGAAGTGATTACAACACTGTAATATAATACAAAATAATAAAGAAGATACAAAACAAAGAAAATTAAACAGAATAACTTGCACTTACCTTTGAAAACCTTTGTGGCTGGTGTGAGGGAGAAAGAGAGGAGGGTTATTGTGTAGGACAACTTTCACTGTCACTAACGGAATCACTGCTGTCTATTGGCTCAATGGAATCTTTTTCTGCATGGGGGCCATTGTATATGCTCGCACGGATGTTGACTACAGTACAGAATTAATAAACTCTTGTCATAGACTGTATTTACTGTAACTAGCAATAAGGCAGTGAGGAAAGGGTCTATATGTGCAGGCAGCCTGACCTACAATGAAGCAAAGCATTCCTAAGCTTACTTTTGTATGGAAAAGCAAAGGACTGTCCGTAAGTGCTTTGAAGTGACAAAAAACACACTAGGGCCAGTTGTGGGCACCTTCCAACGTTCTTCAAAATCACTGATTTCTGCCAAACACCCCAGCATGAGACAGAGCATCCAAGCATGGGGGCACAATCACCCACAATCCCACAATGAGAGAGAGAGAGAGAGAGAGAGAAAGGGAAAGAGAGAACCATTGTCTCAGTCATGATCATGTGACATTGAGCATCATGTACTACTCGTATTACAAGACAGCACTTGTTTACCAAGTTAAAATTTGTTAGAAATATTTGTTCATCTTGTGGAACACTCTCAGAACAAGTTACTTGACATCAAAAGCCTTTAATGTAATTACATCAGAGGTAGATCAAGAAATGGCTACAACTGTCTCTTCAACATTGTTCAGTGTGGTTATTTGTCATCACCCTGGTGCTTATGGACCAACTTTATTCCACTTCTGAATTCAAACCAGTAACTGTTTACACTGATGGAGACAGTTGTCCCTCCCATACACAATGTTTTGAACTCGCACTCTTCCTGAGTCATCTTCTCTGAGCTCCTGATAACCTGTCCTGGCTGGGGAAATCATAGTTTCCAAATGTTTTAACCCAAAAGAATACTGTTTACAAGGCAACAAACATATCAATAAGTAGATAGAGGATACATAGATAAAAGCAGAATCTGACTTCCAAAAACACGTAAGTGCATCCACCAAAGCACTGAGACAAAAATAAATAAATAAAAATAAAATTATAGGTTTTGAAAGGTGACACTAAGTGCGAGTTCAGAGCAACTAATTAATGATTAATAAATAGGCAGGTTAAATTTTCTCCCCGTTTGCAACCACTTGAACAATATTTCTAGGGAATCACATTTATTTTGACCATAAACTTTTTCAGACTACATGAGAAGCATAAACTAGAGCAGTCATTCTCCCTTGGGGCAATTTTTCTCCCCTGGGGACATCACTTGACATGATCTGGAGACAATTCTGATCGTCTCCAGGGAGGGGATGGGATGCTACTGGCATCCATCAGGTAGAGGCCAAGGATACTGCTAAGCATCCTATGATTCACAAGAAACTCTAGCATGATAAAGAATTTTCCGGCACAACATATCAGTAGGGCTGAGGTTGAGAGATCCTGTACCAGAGAAGGCATCTGGAATGTCAGACACCATATAAAGCAAAGGACAGTCAAAAGAAAGCATTCAGGAACTGTGTGATACCAAAACACTAAGGATGTGCGAGAGTGAAAAGAGTTGGTGGTGAAAATGGAAAGACCAAGGATGTGAGGAAACATTGGTGTCACGTCAATTTGGTTCCAGTTTCCCAGGTAACTCATGCCATGAAATACTGCCTTTGCGGGACATGGTCACCCAATGGCCTTCCTTAGCTCCACTCTATCGCCACGGTGAGCTCTGCCTACTCTTTCCCCTTTCACATTTCTTACTCTTCTGACAGTCAGAAGCTACTAGAGAATACGTAGCATCTCAAAAGGCTGTCATGAAAGCCCTAACCTTTGGAATGTTCTTGCATACTCAGTGATGTCTGAAGAAGTAGGAATCTTCAGGCCTTTCCTACTTGCTCCTTCACATCTCTTTCCCATAGTGCATCCTTGGTTTTGTCTCCCTCATTCTCCACTGGCAATTAGCTTTGTTTTTCCTCTGAAATCACCTAAGCACAGAAGGAATGCATTTGTACTCTATTCTTTCTGATTTCCTCTTCCCAAACCATCCATCGGCTCTCTCTTTTGTTGGTGTCCATGTATTTAAGAGAAAGCAGGACAATTATTGTGTGTGTCTCCTTTATTCTATTTTTAAGACACTACTCTTTTACTCTGTTATAATCATCATCTTTCTGCTCTCGCAGTTGGTTTCCCTAACACACTTTTCCCTTCGGAAGAATCTGGCTTAGTTTAATGTAGTCGCCTCACACTGTTTTCTCAAGTGAGCCGGTGTGATTCTGTTTTCTTTGAACCATACACCTTGGCCCAATAAACACTGGCCAAGCCCTGTTTGAACACCCTTCTCAGCCACAAAATGGGTTCTGAAGATCCAGAGGTTACTTAGAAGAGTGCCAGTGTGTAATTCTTGAGGAAGTGTCCAATTTCTTTGGTTTCAAGTTTAGAAAAACAGCGATTTGTCATGTTTCATATTTCCAAATCGATAGGCCTAACTCATGTGGTTTGCGTCTGAGCTGCACCGTAAAAAGGAAGTAAAATGTCAAGTTGTTGATTTCTGCGAGATCTCCTTATCTCCAAATAAGACTGAGTTTGCTTAATCAGATCTGCGTTCAATAACATCAGTGGAATTCTTTTGCTCGGCACTACTCTCTGACCAAAAATGACAAATTCCGGGAAAGGAAGAGTTAAACGTTTTGACAATTGTGTCAAAACAGAATAAAAGGCAGGAGTTAACTGGAACAGCAGATCTCTATTCGTGTGAAATAAAGAATCTATTCTACTGGTTTCATCTCACCCACCACCTTCTTTTCAAGGCTGTTTCATTATAGATGAAAGGCGAAGATAGGAAGCTCCAAAAAGACACTAGGAAAAAAAATCTCCTTCCTGATCATAAGCTTTCACTTAGTGACAAGCACAAACCCTTTCTGCTGATGTCAGCAGAGCAACATTGGACTCCGTGCTCTCTGTTGAGATAACTGATCAAAGTCTTCTCTGGAAAAGTAAGTAGAACAGCCGAAGCTTTTTGTTTTACCTCGGAGACTTTCAGGTTGATTTCAAAGGCTGAAAGTCATACTTCTTAGAGCTTTGGAAATTTTTGTGTGAGTGTGTGTGCGTGTGTGTGTGCGTGTGTGTTTTAATTAGCTATCAGAATAACGCAGAGCAAATCACTGATATTTATTAGGTGTCCAAAAGGACGTATTGCTGACACTGTACTCCAGGCAGTTTTTTTTTCTTTCTTTTTTTTTTTTTGCACACAAATGACATAAAACAGCCGGTGCTCATTCAGCACACCCACTGAATTCAGAGTGAAGTTAGTTTGGGGAACACTTCTTGTAAACATGTTTATTATTTATATGGTTTACATAAAGTGATTTCTCTGCCTTAGAACTTCTTGGACACATGTTTATGACACTCGCTTGGCAATTAATCATCTACTCCCTTAGGATATCTTCGTAATTGCTACCTTGGACCTTTATTTAAATTTTCTGTTAGTTGCTATTTTTTTTTCTCAGTTGTAAGTTCTTGTAACTTGACTCTTGAAGTAAACTGGGACATCTTTTATATATTTCTTACACATTTTTTTTGGCAACCAGTGGAATATAAGGTCTATGAGGGAGGGAGTTGTGTTTTGTTCAGCCTACCAGGATGTCTAAAGAATGTCTGACAGGTCCTAGGACACACACATACTATTCAATAAATTAAATAAAATTAATATTCTTCCATAGAACTTCTTTTCATTGTGCTTAAATCTGTGTCAAAACCACAGTAAAGTCTGTATGATCAATAAGTCATTGTTGATTCAACATGTAGACGTGACTATATATTATGTGTTATTATTTATTGAGCATTAGTATGTACAGGCGTGTTCCCATTTAATCCTAAAAACCAACCTGCAGGATAGGGTTTATTTTCCAACTGTATAGGTGGGAAAGCTAATGCACAACTTAGTAGGTAAGTTGCCCTAACTCAAGTATACAGCCTAGAATCAAACACAGGTCAGTCTGATTCCAGAATGGTGAACAGACTCGGCTAGGAGATTCTAAGTCTTATATTTTAAATAATGCTAAATAGTGAGTTCTGCTCTTTCTTTGTGAGTTAAACTTTTATTAAAATTTTTCATACTCAGTTATAGTGCTTTGCACTATCAAAACATTTTAAAAACCAGAATTAATTACATTCCTGCATTATCCCTGTTATGTAACTATTTTGATTTCTGTTTGGTGGATACTGACACTAAAACAAAAAGAGAACAAACACTGTCCCCGAAGACAATAGACTGAAACAATTTTGAAATTCCTACTCCTTAACCTTGTTCTCAGAGTGGCTGAGACATGCCTCAAAATACATGAGAAATATTAAAACTCACATAGTCACTGGTTTGTAGTAAAACCAGAGATCCTCGCCTGGAGTTCAATGAAATACCACCACCAACAAAAATAGCAATAATTGTCATGTTTGAATGCTTGCAATGTGGCAAGTAATATTCCACATTTTTTACACACCGGATTTTTAAAAAATGTTGTGTGTTTTTTTGTTTACGTATTTTTGAAGGAGAGAGAGACAGAGCATGAGTGGGGAGGGCAGAGAGGGAGACACAGAATCTGAAGCAGGTTCCAGGCTCTGAGCTGTCAGCACAGAGCCCAACACAGGGCTCGAACCCATAAACCATGAGATCATGACCTGAGCTGCAGTCGGAGGCTCAACCGACTGAGCCACCCAGGCGCCCCTTTACACACCTGATTTTATTTAACCTTTGTGCTACCTATATGAGAAAGACTCTCCCCGCCCCATATCATAAATAAAGATCTGACTTAGAAAAGTTGAAGTCACAGAACTAGTTTTTGAGAGAGACAGGATTTAAACCGACATTGGTATGAATTTTTTTAGCTTATTTTTAAATTTTAATTTATTTTTGAAAGAGTGAGAGAGACACAGAGAGAGAGAGAGAGAGAGAGAGAATGAGAGAGACAGAGTATGAGCAGGGGAGGGGCAGAGAGAGAGGGAGACACTGAATCTAAAGTAGGCTCCAGGTTCTGAGCTGTCAGGACAGAGCCTGATGTGGGGCTTGAACTCACAAACCGTGAGATCATGACCTAACATGAAGTTGGACGCTTAACCCACTGAGCCACCCAGGCACCCCAACATTGGTCTGAATTTAATATGGGCATGCTTACTTACCACGGTACACCTCCTCCCTGGGGAACTCACTTTGCAGGACAAATCCTAAGTCATGAGGCAGCTGCCCAAATGTAGAAGGAAGCAAGCATGGGCCAACAAGTTACTATCACTCATAGTGTTTATTAAGCAATATACAAGCATAAAATCCTGCACGAAAGAATACTGGTTGATCAATCTACCGTGAAAAGTAAAAGAATAAATAGAAGCGTAGTTCTAGGCCATATGCATGAAAGGATTTCAAAGAAAGGAGGGGCTTCTGTGACCTGGAATAATCAGAGACAACATCACAGGCAAAGTGGTCTTGGGTTCACTCAGTCTCTGAAGTTACTGAGTCTCTACCACATTCCAGGCTATGTCCCCACCAGAGATACAACAGTGAGTAAATCGGAGTGGGCCCTAGGAGGAAGGATAGGTTCTGGATATAGTCAGAGGGGGATGGATAGAGAATTCACAGAGAAGACGTGGGGAAAGGAAGACTAGTCACTGAGTTAAGAATGACGTATTCTGGGATTGCGAGGAGTCAGGCTGATCTGAAGGGCTCTTGTGGGGAAGGAGTGGAAAATCTGACTGGAGAGGCAACACATACTTATCTTACCACCTTGAAAATGACACAGAGGGTTTTGAGGGGATTGGCAACTGATGGCCCGTAAGATGCGTTTTGGGGGAAGAATTTTCTCGTGACATCAAACAGCAGCAGCACCAGAAACAGAGTCATTTGTTATGAGGTGTATCCTAATGTGAGGTGATGAGTGGGGACAAAAGGAAGGGATAGATGTTAATTGGGAAAAAATAAGATGTCGCATTGTGTTTACTACCAAAGGGAAACTCTACCCATGTACCTGAAGTAATGAAGTACTTCAATGTCTAGTTTATCCCAGAAATGAGGACAGGGCCAGCAATGTTTCTAAGCCAACGGGCAGCCTAGAAACATTCTGGAGAGCAGAGAAGCAAGCCCATGTGGTGAAATATGCCCACCTTGGCCCAATGGGCAGAGGGTCTAACCCAGACAGGAGACAATTGGCTATGGTGACCTTATTTCCAGAAGGAAAGGAGATTTTGTCTTTTTATTTTTAATATATTTACACAAAGACCCATGGAAAGGTGAAAAACTAAATCACATTTAGTTAAATGTTTTTTAATGGTCTGTGCTATTATTAATATAATACTTTAATTTGGTTTGTTCTAGAAATTATATGATACATGGAAAGAGTATGTTTGGTATCTTAACAAACTTTTGGCAAATCTTTTCATTGGTTTCTTACTTTTGTGAAAATATGCTACTCTTTCAAAAATCCTGGCCTATATCTCATATTTATATGTAATCACATGATTTCAAAGAGACAATTCAAAACGCTAATGAAATGGCTTCAAAACAGTCAAGATTATTTATAACTATTGAAACAAGTTTTTGAGTTATATTTTGAAATCAAGAGAGAGGATTTTAATTTTTTAAGTGTATTTATTTATTTTGAGAAAGAGAGAGAGAGTGAGCAAAAAAGGAAGGGGCCGAGAGAAAGGGAGAGAGAGAATCCCAAGCTCCCTTGACAGTGAGGAGTCCGACTCGGGGTTCAATTTCACAAACACTGAGATCATGACCTGAGCAAAAATCACGAGTCAGACACTTAACCTACTGAGCCACCCAGGCGCCCCAAGAGAGATCATTTTAAAAGGAAGTTGTATATAGGTTTGTTGTGCATATAAGATTGATTACTTTATAAAATTTAAAAAAAAATGATGACTTAATTTTTGTTAATTTTTTAACAAAATTATGACTTCAGAAAATGCATTGGACACTCAAAAATCAACTAAAATGGATTCAAGACTTAAACATAGGCCTGAAACTATAAAACTCTTAGAAGAAAACATAAAGGAAAAGCTTCATGACATTGGCCTTAGCAATGATTTTTTGCTATAACATCAAAAGTGCAGGGAAATAAGCAGAGATAGACAACTGGGACTTATCAAACTAAAAAGCCCCTGCACAGCAAAGAAAATAATCAACAGAGTGAAGAGTGAATAGGAGAAAATATTAGCAAATCATATATCTGAAAAGGGGTTACAATATCCTATGTATATATGCGTAGTATTTGTTTTTTTTTATATATTGAATTAGATTTATATACATATTTATTTATGTGTATATATTTGTATATTATATCATATATAATTGCATATTTATATATTATTTATATTATATTTAGGTGTATATATATACATATATCATCCAAAATATATTTTAAAAATCTTACGTATCATACCAAAAAACCCACAAATACTTGATTAAAAAGTTGCATATAGTGTCTGGTTAAGTCTTTATGGACTAGTTGTACTGTTAAAGACCAGACATTTTATTAGAGACTACCACTGACAAAACTATTTTTAAAATTTTCTTATTGGAAATTTGGATTGTTAAATAAATGTGTTGTAGCTCAAAAATGACTATCATTTATTTAGTTAGGAATGTATCATGACCACAAATCAAATGCACTTAAAAGAAATCATCAGCTTCTTAAAACATACAGAGTAAATACAGAGTAAAGGAAGTTACAGAAAAAAAAATAAGAGTAAAAAAATAAAAAATAGTACACCCTTGGGCAGTGGAAAACCTAAATAGTAAGATCATTTAATTGACTTCTGGGTAAACCTCATTGATCAAGTTAGATTATTGCCCTTTGTCATTTTTTTTTTAATGTTTATTTATTTTTGAGAGAGAGAGAGAGAGAGAGAGAGAGCGAGCAGGGGAGGGGCAGAGAGAGAGGGAGACACAGAATCCGAAGCAGGTTCCAGGCTCTGAGCTGTGGGAGCTTGAGCCATGAGATCATGACCTGGGCTGAAGGCGAATGATTAACCAACTAAGCCACCCAGGCTCCCCATCCCTTTGTCATTTTTGACAATTCTTGCTTTTAATTTCTTAAAGTTTATTTATTTATTTTGAGAGAGAGAGAGCAAGTGAGCACGAGTAGGGTAGGGGCAGAGAGAATTCTAAGCCGGGTCTGTGCTGTCAGTGCAGAGCCTGAGGCAGGTCTAGAACCCACAAACTGTGAGATCATGACCTAAGCCGAGATCAAGAGTCAGATGCTTAAGGAACTGAGCCACCCAGGTGGCTAAGAAACATTCTTAGGTACACCAACTAAAACCTTTTAATGTAGCATCAGTGTTCTAGATTTATGGCAAGAGTATTTTTCTGTCTACTTTAAACAATGCTATCTAAAATTGAGAATTTCACTGGATTTTAAAGTTGAAGATAGCCTTTTGCTTAAACAAAAACACTAGTTTTTTTTTTTTTCTCTTACTGTATCTTATTTTGCTTATGTTCCTCTGGTTTATAGTATTGTGTGGCATATGTTTTATGCAATCATTTGCGTACACAATAGATAATATTTTAATTTCTAAGTGCCTCATCTGAATTGAGAAAGAAAATGTCACTGTCTTCTCAGCTTTAGCGTTCACTCTCAGATCATGCTAGCAAGAAATTCCTTACGCAGAAAGTAAACCCACTGTGCTAGAGTTTAACAAATATTCTAAACTAGATAATGCAAACAGGCTGGGGTTTAACACTAGTCCACATCAATCTAAGGTAATTGTTTTAAATGCTGTAAATATTCATTTGATACCTCTACCATAGAATAAACAATTACTTACCACTCTCATATACTTCTGAGGTTTCCAGAATACCATAAGGATTTATTTACTTCCTGTAAAACAACAGGGGTCCTTAATCCTGTCAACAGATTAAGGAACTGTTTTCTCTTTGAGAGGAGAGTGTGGAAAGCCCCCAGTCAGGGTGCTGGCGTTGTTTGTGAAATGCTGCCATCTATGGGAGAGCATCGGGCATTGCCTGTAGGGCCAATGCGGGGAAACCACAGGGCGGGACGATGGCTCTTGTAGGTGGTTAGGTCAGTAAATGAAGCAGTTCTTGGTCAATAAACAGGAATACAAATTATAGCATTGGCTACAAAATACATTTTAGAAACTCCAAGCTGGCACCACTCACTACCACAGCCAATCCTTGGGGAGGGTGGGGGGCTGAGTTATTTGACAGTTAAACTTGCTGGGGCTTTCCTCCAATTCTGTCTCTCCATTTTCTTCCCCAAACACGTGCACACCCACATCTATACTTTCATGTAAAGGCTTGCAGTGCCATTAGAAGTGTACCGCCTTCCACGCACTTGCGAACAGATATGTCAATTAGGTTAATTAAACAAACAAACAAACAAAAAACCCCGCTCAATCTGAATCATAACATAAGCCAAGTTTACAACGGTCTCCTGTCCTTCCTGTGTGTAATTGAGGCCTGTGAGACGATGTGACATATTTCCATTCAAACCACTGCAAAGAAAGACTGATTTGACAGTTTCTCCCTCTGCTCATGCGTTGAAAGTTTATACACTAATAGCATAAAATACTACTACTTGGAAAGTAGTTTTCAAGTGAATGAGATACTATTCCATTTCTGTCTCAGAGTGGAAAACTGTGAAGGACATTGCTTCAGACCTAGTAAGAAAAAAAAGCTGGATGATTTACAATATCATAACTTTTCTTGAATTCATTAAAGAGTTGATTCCTCAAGGCAATGAGGAAACCAAATCCATAGATGAGTAGAACCATTCAAGGAAAGACAGGACACACAAACTATCTCACCTTAGTTGGGACAGGAGAGAAAGAGGTGACCACCATAGAGGTGGAAGTGAGTACAAAAGAAATAAGCAAAAATTTTAATGAATCCATAAAGACCAAGAGTGGACTAGTATGTTAGTTTGAAATAGGTCAGAGCCTAGGAACAAGGGAAGTTTGCATTGTGCTTACTTGCAAAATATTCTTCACAGGCCCCTGCGAGATGTTCAGGAGAAAAGTGACGGTTGGGTAAGAGGCCAGAGAAATCTTTCAGTATCACAGGGGATGCAGGTGATGAGTGTTGGTGGGGGTACAGACCAAAGCCTTGCCCACCTCTCTGGGCCTCTCTTACAAAGTGGACACCTTAAGTTCTGAAGGAGGAGAAGAAAATGTATTCAGAATGGGGGAGTGGAAGGAAACTCTCAGGACACAGAAAAAAAAGCTCATTGCTATTAGGAAAAGGGTTGAGGGTGCCTGGGTGGCTCAGTCCGCTAAGCGTCAGACTCCCGGTTTCAGCTCAAGTCATGATCTCACGATTTTGTGAGTTTGAGTCCCACATTGGGCTCTGTGCTGACAGTGCAGAGCCTGCTTGGGATTCCCTCTCTCTGCCCCTCCCCTACTCACACTGTCTCTAACTCTCTCAAAATAAATAAATAATTTTTTTTTAATTAAAAAAAAAAAAAACAGAAAGAAAAAAGGTTGAAACCTACATCCTCAAGAAGAAGAGATAGAAAACAGTTTTAGGCCTAGGATCCTACACTGATACTAAATGAAGGCCTGATATTGCTAGGGGTGGGGCAGGAAATCTCACCCAAGATCGTCAAGAACTGTGAAGGGTCTGAGATTTTACCCTACTTACAAGCTAACGAGTGAGCTTGACACAATTTCATAGATGCTGGCAAAATAGCATGAGCATGGGACTCCTGGGGCATAGCCAAAAACAGTTTAACACTCACAGAAATTGTGTTCTCAGCATATTATCATTTCCTTATCCAGATCCCTGAGCCCTCTTTCCCATAGGGTGACATCATGAGGGTTAGATGATGCCTGTACAAGTAGTGGGTTGCCTTACGGAAGAGGAACTCCAATGTAGGATATTTCGATCCTTTATAATGGATGGCAAACAGACTGGAGTTTTTTTTTTGCCCCAGACTTTTGCCCCAGAAGGAGATTTTATCTTTATTTTAATGAATAGCAAACAAATCTACCCTCTGCTCCAGAGACATTATCTTTTTCTTACAAGGTTGCTCACTATACAAAATTGTTGGAAAGATCTTTCAGGAAAAAAAGGCAGTCAGTGTCTCTGCTGGTATATTGTTGAGAAGCACAAGAGACTGATGGAGAATTGTCTCTTAAAACCAGTCACAGATATAAAGCAGAGTTTATTGCCACGGGGAGAAGGGACAGGAACACTAAACATGTCACATCCCAGAAGCCTGGACACATACGTAGTTCCTACTTAAGATTAATGCTAGACTGGAACAACAAAGAACCAAGCCAAGCAGTGAGTACCCAGCACAATACGCTACTACTGAGAAAGTGGCAAGAACATGGAGAGAGCCTTTTCTCTGGGGCACAGGTGTGTAGGGATGGCCAAAAGCTGATGTGGGGAAATCAGCTTGGGAAAAACCGGGGATCACACTGGGAAAAACTTTGGGGATCACAGACTCCCTTCTAAGCAGCTGAAGGAATTTACAGCCTATCGTGCATTGAAAGTAACATAACAAAAATAAGCCCAGCCCAGATTAGCTCAACCCCACACACTACCTCAGAAAGGAAAACGTAGAACGATTATTAGGCTTAAATACTACTTTTCTCTCGTAACAGTATTCTATGTGTGCTATCTGACATTCAATAGAAAAAGTTATGAAATACACAAAAGATCCAGAAAAATCAACCCATTTCAAGAGATAAGCCAACCAACATAACAAGAAGCAGAGATGACTCAGATATTGGAACTAACCAAAGGAAGTTTTAAAGCAATTACCACTAAACATTAAAGGATCTAGTGGGAATGGTAGACAATGAATGAACAATGGGAAATTTCAGCAACCAAAAATAGTAACTTGAAACAATTTAAATTAAAAAAAAACAACAACAAACTAAAAAGACATAGCAGAGATAAAAAAGTAAATCCATGGCAGAATCATGAGTAGAACAGATACAGGTGCAGAAAGACTCAGTGAGTTTGGAGTTATGTCAACAGAAATTATTAAAGCTGAAACACAAAGAGCTTCAAAAAGTATTAAAAAAAAAAAAAAAAAAGGATAACAGGGGCGCCTGAGTAGCTCAGTTGGTTAAGTGTCTGACTTCAGCTCAGGTCATGATCTCACAGTCTGTGAGTTCGAGGTCCGTGTCAGGCTCTGTGCTGAGAGCTCAGAGCCTGGAGCCTGCTTTGGATTCTGTGTCTCCCTCTCTCTCTCTGGCCCTTCTCTGATCATGCTCTGTCTCCCTCTGTCTCAAAAGTAAATTTAAAAAATTTAAAAATTTAAAAAAAAGAATAACAAAGCATCTAGGATATTCAGCAAAACATCAAATGATGTATATATGAAATTGGGAGTCCTATGAGAAGAGAGACCTAACAAGGCAGAAAAAATATTTGAAGAAATAATACTTGAGAATGGTGTAAAAATAATGGAAACATCAAATCACATATAAAGGAAGCTTGGAAGACCTCAAACTGACCAAAAACAAAACAAGACACATCACAGTCCAAGTGAAATATGTGAAGAAAAAAATCTTGAAGGCAGGCAAGAGAAAAAAGAAATACTACACATAAGAGAATAAAGATAAGAATTGCAACACACAATTCTTCAGAAATAACGCCAGCCAGGAAGGTAATGTAGTGATAATTTTAAAAGACTAAGAGAAAAAGAAAAAAAAAAAAAAAAAAAAAAAAAGAACGGTATTGATGGAAATTTATAGAAGCTAGCTCTCAAGAAGGGAAGTGGGGGGCCCTCGGTGGCTCAGTCGATTAAGCCTTCGGCTCTTGATTTCAGCTCAAAGCATGATCTCAGGGTTCGTGAGATCAACTCATCATCTGTCTCTGGACTCACAGTGCAGAGGCTGGTTGGGATTCATTCTCTCCCTCTCTCTGCCCCTCCCCCACTCGCACACATGCTCTCTCTCTGACTCAAAAGTAAATAAACATTAAAAAAAAGAATAAAGGTGGATAAAGACTTTTGCAGACAAGGCTGAGAGAATTCATTGTTTTCAGACCTGCTTGTCAAGTAATATTAAAGCAAAGCTCTTCGGGTGACGGGCATGTATCAGACGGAAACTTGAATCTCATAAAGAAACAAAGATCACTGGAAATGTCAAAAAATAAAGGCTCAATGAGCACTTTAATGTTATAGTGTAGGTAATTGGCAATGGGATATGACAAGTTTTATAAAAATTATGCTGTATTTATAAATTTATATTTAAATACATTGATAAATGAGATGACAACAATAACCACATTATTACCAGGGCGCCTGGGTGGCTCAGTCTGTTAAGCGTCTGACTTCGGCTCAGGTCATGGTCTCACAGTTCATGAGCTCGAGCCTCGCATGGGGCTCTGTGCTGACAGCTCAGAGCTTGGAGCCTGCTTTGGATTCTGTGTCTCCCTCTCTCTGCTCTTTCCCACTCATGCTCTCTCTCTCTCCTTCAAAAATAAATAAACATTAAAAAAATTTAAATAATCACATTATCACCTTATAAATAAAAGTTATAATAATCATGAAAATAGTAAAAAAAAATGTGAAGTGAAATCTCAAGAAAATTTTTAGCATGGGAATCTAAAAAAATCAAACACCCACATGCCTTGACACATTAGAATCAAAATGCTCAAATCAAAGAAAATGAAAAAAACAGGAATGATAATTGGCAATAACTGTGAACTTGGCCTGCTGATAATAATAATGGGAAGAGAAATTAAATAAAAACTATCAAAATAAAATCATGTCTATATACTCTAAGCTTACCAAATCTTTTGGGGAATTCCTAATAATTAAGTTCTTTCCTAAAGTTTATATATATATATATATTTTGTTTGTTTGTTTGTTTGTTTGTTTGTTTTTGACCAGTTACTACACTTCTGAAAAATAGCCCCAAACACAGAAAAGAATGTTTCAATCAGGACTGGAAATCTCTCACTGCAACTGCCTCTTCAGTGACTTATGTGGTTCTAGCTTCATTTATGGAACAGTTTTTGTAAACCATAAATCTCTTTATGCCATTTCAATTTTGTTTGTTTATTTATTTATTTATTTATTTTTGAGAGAGAGCTAGAAAAGGGCAGAAAGGGAGGAAGAGAAAGAATCCCATGCAGGCTCCACGTGTCAGTGCAGAGCCCAATGCCGGGCTCGAACTCACAAACCGTGAGATCATGACCTGAGCCGAAATCAAGAGCCAGAGGCTCAAGGGAATGAGTCACCCAGGGCCCCAGCCGTTTCGATTTCTAAAGTCTTTAACCAGTTTCCAGGATCTCTAGGCTCTCTTTGAGTCATCACATGGGTTCTTTGTAGACTAATCCTAAGCCTTTTTCTCCAGGCAACCCTGGCTGTTCCCTCAATGTAATCTTCTGAAAGCAACCAGCTTGCCATAATCTACCCCCTGTCATATTTTTACAAATGAGTTGATGTTTTTTAATAACTCCGAGCTAATCCATTCTCATGTGCATACTCATCTTTCATAATAATATTTGTTTTGTATTTGGTAAATATTAGATATGATGATATGTATAAAACACTCAGGACAGTATCTGGTATATAATAAATGTAAATTTTTGAATTTTGTATTATTTTATAATCATTTATCAACCAGTACTTATTTTTCTCTAGAATATTTTTCTTCTCTATATTCTACCTGACACAAATTGGCTCTCAAAAATATTTGTTGATTGAAAGATAAAATCTGAATATTTATTAACAAAAGGTTAATAGAGTTTAACTCCTTATTGATTATTAATTCTTCATTAAAAAATTAGTAGTCTACACCTGAAACCAATATGTTATATGTTATATGTCAATTATATCTTGATTTAAAAATATAAAAGAAAATAGTAGTCAGTAAACATTCATGTTTTAAATGTTTACAATTTAAGTAAAATGAACGTTTGCTAGAAATCTATTCACCTAGTAGTATGCATATACTATATATAATATACTTTACACTATTATAGTAACTATACATACAGTCAGTATTTAAGAACATGCATAAAATGGAAAAAGATGAAAAGGAATTAAATTTAACTAGTAGTAGCTTTGAGATCTTCCAGCAAATGTCTGTTTATGTTTTGCTGAACTTGAATATAAGGTAACTTTTCTTCTCTTTTCTAGTACTTCGGTCATGTGCCTGTTACTTTTATAATGAAAACCAAATAGAACTAAAAATAATTTTAAAAAACCATGAAGAAACAATATATTTTAATTCCAGCCTTTCAAAGCCAGCATTTCATAATTTGTTTTCTTTACTGGATGATTAGGACACCATAGCTGCCTACTTGTTTCTTCCTTCTACCCTCCCTGATCATTCTCCTGTGTCTTCCTTGGTAAATCCAATCATCACAATTGGATGATTTGAAAAAAAAAAAAAAAAAAAAATCCAAACAATCACAATTGCTTAGGGTTGGAGTATCTCAAGATCAATCTTCAAGTCTTTTCTTCTTTCTATGTACATTAATTTCCTTACTTGTGGCCTTAAATATGCATATGAAAGTCAATCCCAAATGTATATATTCAGCTAAGACATCTCCCCTGACTCCAGGCCACTCTAGTTCAATTGTGTCCTCATCAAATCTGCCTGAATCCAGAGAAGACACCATGTCTACAATTGGAACATTGACTTTCTCCTATTCCACCATTAAAGCTCTGCATCTTTTGCAGATGCATTTGTCCCTTTTCTCAAGTACCATATTTATTTACCTTCTTTTTTTTTTTCATGTTAACACTCAGCCTCATGAATCAAAAACAAAGTAACTTACACATCAGGTAATGTCTAAGAACTAAGCATATAGTTATGAGATCATAGTTATTGAATCCTCTAATGTGATTTGTAATAATCATGACAACAGAATATCAACTCACATCGTAGAGATGCTTCTAGGAAGGAGAAAAATGCTTCCCCCACCCCCAAAGAAAGATATTATTTTAAATGCTCAGTATAGAGTCTTTTTTTAGAGCCTTCCTTGGGTTAGTGTAAGAGTTCAAAGAAGCTTTGGAAGGAAGCAAATGCCCAGTAGAAGAAAGATCCCCTCCTGATACTGTTCATTTTCATTAATTTCTTGGTTTCACAACTATTTGTTGATTTCACAACTACTACTTGATTTCACAACTATTACTATCACACCTAAACTTTATAAGGTATATATTTCTTGACATGCTTGGGAGGCAAGAATGAACAAAACATACAAAGTTCTCGCCTCCATAGAACTGCTATCCTGTGTGGAAGACAGACAAAAACCAAAGGAAAAAAAATGAATATAAATTATAATAGGCAGCAAAAGTGTGGTGAAGAGAGTACTTTTAGAAATCACTAAGGAGGGACACTTTGAGCAGAGACCGAATATTTGAGCAGAAATTAAAGATATTGTTTTCATGAACAACTTGCAATCCTGTCGAATCCACCTGCATGGTTTCTTTAATCAGTTGTGACAACCCAACTGGTTTGCCATTGGTGATGGAGATATTCTAGTATGAGGTTTCCAGACCTTAAATTTGCCAGCTTACAACATGATTGTACAGAATAACTTTCTTCTTTTTTGTTTTTCAGAATAATTTTCTATTTTGCTCCGGGGTGGGAATGTTTGCACTTAACTTGAACTCATCTGAGCTAAGTTGGCTCAGATACTGCTGCTGGGCTCCAGTGACCATTTCATCGGAAGATCTGGATGTAACCCAGACTGTTTCATTTAGTTCAGGAGTAGCTTTTCATTTCATTTGATTTGGAAGAAATATCGGTCAACCAAGCTCAGAGCACAATGATAGCAATTCATTAAGTTAAGAAAATGAAACATACGATTTTTGTTTTTTAGCATTTTGTTGGGTAAGTATATGCCTCAGAACTCTGAAGTCAGATTATTAGGCCACAAAGCTGGACCTTTTTGAATTGAAATTGTAGACATTATGCATTCCTGAGTCTATTTAAATGACAGGGAGAAAGATGGCATAGACAAAAGACATGGAAAGTCGAATTTAAAAGTCTGAAAGCATATCTATTGATCTATGTACCTATGTATTGTCTATCTTCGCATATACTAGCACATATAAATACATACATGTATGTAATATTTGTAACATGTTCCTTCATTCATTTACTAAGTGCCTACCCTACTCATGCCCTGCTGTCATAGACAATTGGGATTTATTAGTGAACAAAACAATCCTTGCTCTCATGAAGCTTACATTAGAGCAGGGGGAAATAGCAATCAAGAGACATAGGAAACAAATACATTATTTGTCATTTTAGGGGATAACTGCAATGGAAAAAGAAAAAGTTGAGCAGGAAAGAAAGCTGAGGAGTGCCAATATCAATGAGGGATACATTTGAAAAAAGGGTGGAGAGGGTAGTGAAGGATGTCAAAGTATGAGTTATGCAACTAAAAATATTGAAGGGGGGGGGCTGGGTGGCTCAGTTGGTTAAGCGTCTGACTCTTGATCTCCACTCAAGTCATTATCTCATGGTTTGTGAAATCGAGCACTGTGTCGCCTCTGAGCTGACAGCTGGAGCCTGCTTGGGATTGTCTCTCTCCCTCTCTTTCTCTGCTCCTCCCCCGCTTGCACTTTCTCTCTCTCTCTCTCTCTCAAAATAAAGAAAGAACCTTTAAAACAATTGAATGTGTTGCAATTTCATGTGATATGAACGTGCATTTATATATAAAATATATTTACATTCCAGATTGACATACATGCATATTCATCAACATTTCTATTGAAAAATGCTTTTTCCTTTAAACACTGGTAATCTCTTTAATATTTTTAATAAATAAAATATTTCTGGGGCACCTGGGTGGCTCAGTCAGTTAAGCGTCCAACTTCAGCTCAGCTTGTGGTCTCACAGTTCATGAGTTCGAGCCCTGCTTTGTGCTCTGTGCTGACAGTTTAGAGCCTAGAGCCTATTTCAGATTCTGTGTCTCCCTCTCTCTCTGCCCCTCCCCTGCTTGCTCTCTCTCTCTCCCTCTCTCTCTCTGTCTATTTCTCAAAAATAAATAAACATTAAACTAAAAAAAAAAAATTCTGACATTCACTTGTAAAAGTTCTCATAGATAAATGGATTAAAATATACATAAATAAACACATATGTGAGTTTTTCCCTGAACATGGCTTATGTTATTTACTGGCAAAGAATAAGTTTATTTTTCTACACACAAATGGGAAAGGCCTCATAATTAATGATGGGTACCTGGCTTTGAAAGTGAGATGCTACAAACCTTCCTTGAGAGACAATAGTTAACTGGCTGCCTGCCAGACAGAAGAAGAAGTGCGTAATCATTTCCAAATTCATTTTCTTGGACTCTCGTTTTTTCACTAAAAGGAATGTATGTATCTACCAGATACATACAAAGGATAGAAATGTGGAAATATAGCATCAAGCTGCTATATTAAGTCTATGATGTCCATGACTCAAAGAAAGTGTTTGTGCCAAGATTGAATCAAATAAATTACTATTTTGTCTTTGGCTTGAGGTTTTTAATCTTGGAGTTTACTGCCCTGCATTGCCTCTTTTATGTTGGGTAACTATTGCTTATGTTGATGATATAACACATGCTGACTCCAAATATCAATTCTAGGTAAATCCAATTAAGCCCAGAAGCAAAACAGCTGGATTAGCAGTCCTTGCATAAATTATTTTTCTTCCATTTACTTTGTTTTTTTTTGCAAATGAGTCTTTTAATATGAAAAATTTGAGCTATCTGTGTCCCCATTCCTTATTAATATCAGAAGCCTAAAATAAGTTCTTTAAAAGTAAGAGCTGAAGGTTTTCTTTTATGTTACTAATATGAATGCTATGATTAAAGCTGTAAATGAACAGGCTTATGTCATATATGGACTTCTTGTCTGTGAAAGCGGGATATCAGAAGTACATAGAACGTGGTATCCAAAAACGAATTTCCCCATAAGGGCTAAGAAGGTATGTTATTTTTGCCCACTAAAAGTTTCTTGCTTTCTTTTTCTATCCAGAAAGATAAAGTCAATAATAAAATATTGACAATTTGCCTAGTAAGGTAGTCAAGATACTGGGTTTTTAGTATTAAATCAAAGTACAAGGTAGAGGGCAGAGAGGTGTTTTGTCTCTTTCTTTGAGAACCATGAATAGATATCTCATGACTTCTGGAAATATTTTGATAATCTTTTTTATTATTGTGATATCCTTAACTGCATGATAAATAAAGATATGTATGTGGCATTTTTAAAAAATGTAAGATGTAGGGGCGCCTGGCTGATTTGGTCAAGGGGCCTTGTGACTTGACCTTGGGGCCATGCATTTGAGCCCCACTTCGGGTGTAGGGATTACTTAAATAAATAAATAAATAAGCTTTAAAAATAAAAATAGAATTAAAAAGTGTAAGATGCAAATGATAATTGAAGCTCACTGATAAGTTTTTTTTAAATACCTATTTTTTAAAAAAATTAGTAGATTCCATTTGTTTAAAATATGATTGATGAGAGATGTGATATAATTTGTAAGAAACCTCTTCATTTATTTGCATCTTCTTTTCTGGTAAGGATAAGAGAAAATGTTCTTTGTGTGTGTGGGGGGGATCATGTGTGCAAAGGGGAACACTGAAGGATGCTGTATTACAAAACTATGCCACACCACTCTGAGGACTTTAGTGTAAATATATTAAAATGGGTTGAAAATAGGAGTCCCACTTCATCAGATGTAATATCCTTTCTATGTGGATGCTTGTGTGTAAATATCCTCTCTATGTGGATGCCTTTTACTTTCCCTTTCTTTTTATCTTTGCCGCGTATCTGTGTTCCTAGTTGACCAGATCACCTGACACAGGCTGTGTGTGTGTGTTGACATTTACACATTTCTCTGATCATGGCTTCTGTGATCATGAAAAACTGCTGTAGAATAGTGTTTTATATTTTCTTTTTCATAACAACACTAAATTATGTCTCTACCAAAGAATCAGTGTTACCTGAAAAAGAAAACCGCCTAATTTCTTTGTTTATGGTAGTCAATAGCGAACCAAAAAGACCATTTTGGAAATTATTATTGTTAATCATGATAAATTACTGAATTTCTTGATGGAAGGCACAAGTTGATAGTTTGTACCTACCTGCTATCATTTCCAGACTTGTATTTCCAGACTCTTATACCTAAGAGACCTCCAGGAAAGTAAATTCAGTCGAAAATCAAAAATGACTCTCTTCAATTGCCAGCTACTTTTAATTGTAATCCAAAAGTATTTATTTATTTGAGAGAGAGAGAGAGAGAACAAGCAGGGAAAGGACAGAAAGAGGGAAGGAGGAAGAGAATCCAAGCAGGCTCCACACTGTCACGGCAGATCCTGATACAGGGCTCAAACTCAGGAACTGTGAGATCGTGACCTGTGCCGAAATCAAGGGCTGCACGCTTGATTGGCTGAGCAGCCCAGGCGTCCCTTGCAGTGCGTGGTTTCAGTACTGAGAACAGCAAATTGGGTATTTAGACCCAGATGTCACAAGTTTTGTGTCAGACCTCTTGACGTGTCCCAGGTATTTTAGTGTGTATACTGATACACACATATACACTAGTGTATCTACCAGTATGCGTTCTTATGTCTGTTGTTGTGTGTGCTAATGTGTTCTAGGCGTGCCAGTGAGTGTACAACTAGGGCACTCATGTGTAACTCGCATGAGTACTCGTTTCTGCTGTTGTGTGGGCTGGTATGTGTACTAGACGTGCCAGTGAGTGTACAACTATTGCTAGTGTGTTCTCCTGTGTATATTAGCATGGGTACTTGTGTCTGCTAGTGTGCATGCTTATAGTTGTACTCACGTGAACGAATATTTGGGAACTAGCATGTGTACCAGTGTGTGTTAGTGTCTATAAGATGTGCTAATGTATGCTAGTATGTACCAGTGTGTGTACTAGTAGATGCCCGTGTGTGTACTAGTGTGCACTAGTATAGCATGTGTACTAGTGTGTTCTAGTGTGTAATAGGTTTGCAACTGTGTGCCAGCATGTGTACGAGGTATGTGCTAGTGTGTGTGCTAGATTGAGTATAGCTCGTGTGCTATTGTGTATTAGCGTGTAGCAGTATGTACTGGACATAATACTGTGTGTACCGACATACGCCAGTTTATACGAAGTGTTGTTGTGTGAGTACTAGCTGTGTACTTTTCTTTGTGTGAGTATGAGTACTAGCTAGTGTGCTACTGGGTGCTAGGGAATAGTAGAGTGTGCTAGCCATGTTAATGTGAGCTGGTGGGTGTACTCAGTGTGTAGTACCTCACACCCATGTTTATACCAGTGTGGGCTAGTATGTGTGTGCTCATGTGTGCTCATGGTCACTCAGAACAAGAAAGAAGGATTGCATCACATATACCATTATGGCAGCATCCCAGTCAGGATGCCCTGTGTACACATGATGTCATAGAGGACCACTCAATCGGAATCCCCCAGCCTGGGGTCCTCAGGTGGGCAATGGGGTTGGGAGTGAAGGCAGAGGCTGAAGCAGTAAGGAAAAAAAATTATAGAGGGAGGGAGCCAAGCCATAAGAGATTCTTAAAAAACTGAGAATAAACTGAGGATTGATGGGGGGGGGGTGGGAGGGGTGGGAAAGTGGGTGATGGGCATGGAGGAGGGCACCTGTTGGGATGAGCTCTGGGTGTTGTATGGAAACCAATTTGACAATAAATTTCATATTAAAAAAAGACACAAACATACATGCATCATGGGAAAAAAAAAAGATACATTGGAAAACATGAATATTTGGTAACATTAAGGGTAATCATAATGGTGATCCTTACTGGCACATCCTTACAATAGACACTGTTCACAGGGTTTAATGTGCATTATCTCATTTAAACCACAAAGAACCCTAACAAGATATGCACATGATTTCATTTTATAGAGATTTAAACTCAGGCTTACTGAAATTAAGAAATTTATTCTCCTGCTTCAACCTCTGCCTTCACTCCCAACCACCATTGCCCACCAGAGAAAATGTTCTTTAAAACAAAAGGAAAAACAAATCACTGTTTATTCTCCAAGACTGGTTTTATTCTCTCACTTCAGCATCCTCAAGTCTATGCCCACCACCCTAATTTATTATGCCATAAACATAGTCAGGCTTATACGTGCAAAAGCCCACCTTTACCAGGCCCAAAACTCATGCCAGTTCTGCCTTCGCCCTTTTCCCTTAGAGACATTATTAAGACTGACAATGTAGTCATTTCCTTTATTGAAGTCAGCATTTTTTTTCTTTTCTTTTTTTTAACCATAAAAGTCTGAATGGAAATAACCACCTTCAAATACACTGGATCTGTCACTGAAAACTATTTCTATAAGAGCAAGATGAAAATCTTTTATTTCAGACTTTACTTTTTTAGAGTTTTAGGTTCCCAGCACTATTGAGCAGAAGTTACAGAGATTTCTTAAACCGTCTCTGCCCCCTACCTCTGGCCCCCTGCCCTTAACCATTCAGACATCTCATCAACATCTTTCACCAGAGTGGTGCATTTGCTACAATCAGTGAACCGATACATTGGGTACATCATAATCACTCAAAGTCATTATGGTTCACACTTGGTGTTGTACACTCTATGGGTTTGAACAAATGTATATGGTGTGTATATATTATAGCATTATAGTGTTATAAAGAGCATTTTCACTATCCTAAAAATCTGTGCTCTGCCTATTCATCTCCCCCACCCCAGCCAACCCAACCCTTGGCAACTCCAATTTTTTTTTCTGTTTCCATAGTTTTACCTTTTCCAAAAGGTAAAAGGTAAAAAGTCATTTGTTTGGAGTCATTGATATGCAGCCTTTGCGGATTAGCTTCTTCCTCTTGGTAATATACATTTAAGTTTCCTCCATGTCTTTTCATGGCTTTATAGTTCATTTCTTTTTAGCACTGAATAATATTCCATTGTGTGGATGTACCACGGTTTATTTATACATTTATCCCAGGAAACGTTGGTTGTTTTCAAGTTTTGGCAATTATGAGGAAGCCTGATTTAAACATCCCCATGCAGCTTCTTGAATGGATATGTTTCCAACTCCTTTGGGTAAATACCAATGAATATGATTTCTGGATTGTGTAGTAAGGGTATGTTTAGTTTTGTAAAAGAGTGGCAAAGTATCTGCTAAAGTGGCTGCACCAGTTTGCATTCTCAGCAGCAATGAATGAGAGTTCCTGTTGCTCCACTTCCTTGACAGCATTTGGTGGTGTCAATGTTTCATATTTTGGCCATTCGAATAAGTGTGTGTGTGTGTGTGTGTGTGTGTGTGTTCTAATAAGCGTGCCTTGAAAAGTTGTTTCTAGAATCTATTATGAGATGATAATAGCACTACCCAAAATAATTACGAGGTTGGTAATTACTTGTAAAGTATGAGATTATTAATTTTAGAATAAATTAGAAAACTGTCTGTAAAGGAATGCAACCATGTATAAATCCATTTGACACTTAGTAGTGAGCTTGCTATTATTTGGTTAAATAGAAAGTAAATCATAAGTAAAATCTAGCTAAATTAAGTCTTCAACAAGTAGTATTCTAGAAATCTTTTATTTCACCAGAGGAGGAAGGGAAATAACACTTGTTTTAAAAGTTTTCAGGAATAAGGCGTAATCCAATAACCATTCTCTATTATAAGTTAAAGTATATTTTCTTGAAAGGTCCCTCTTTATAACCTATGGTGCATACTTTTGTTAAATTTTTCTTCCTTTACATGAATTCTCACATTGGTAACTAAGGCAGAGATTAAAAATTGCCATTTTCATGCCAAACACTGAAAATTTTTAAATATTTTGCATAGTTTTCAAATGTACACTATTCTCAACCTCTTTCCAAGATGAAAGACATTTTTGCAGGGAAAAAGTGATTATTTAATTTGGCAAAACATAGAAATTTCCAGCTGAGGTACATTAAAACATTTTTACAATTGCCTCGAAGGCAGAAAATTTCACCATTCCTTTGGCTATAAAAATCTGTCTCTACTGAACAGAAATAAGCAGTTATCTCTGAAAAAAATGTTAAAGCAGACACATTTATAGGTTTTGTTTATCCAAAGGCTCTATAAAATATCTTCTATCCACTTCCATGAGTTGAGTCTAATGTTGATTTTTTTATAATTATTACTTAGTTATAAAAAACTTAAATTAACAACTAAGAGGCTAAATATTGAATTATACTATCTTTTAAAGAAATAAGTTACACATAGTATGCACTCTTACAAATGATAGTTATACTTTTTCACAATGCACAAGTTTCAGGTAACTTTCATGCTAAACCTAATATATGAGAGTGTTATGACAAGATAGGAAATTTCACAGGGACTTGAAAACTATATGATAAGAGAACCAAATGGAAATGCAAGAAATGAAAAATAAAACATTAAAAATAAAGAATTCTTGGGGCGCCTGGGTGGCTCAGTCTGTTGAACATCCGACTTTGGCTCAGGTCATGATCTCATGGCTAACGGGTTTGAGCCCCACATTGGGCTCTGTGTTAACCTGGAGCCTATTTGAGATTCTGTGTCTCCCTCTCTCTCTGCCCCTCCCTCACTCATGCTCTGTCTCTCTCTGTCTCAGGGGTAAATAAACATTAAAAAAGTTTAAAAAAATAAAGAATTCTTCCTACAGACTTGCCAACTTCTATTGAATTTAAAAGTAGGTAAATAGAAAACAAAATTGATGTAAAAAGAGGAAAAAAGTGAAATAATATTATAAAGATGAAAGGGAAATAGAAATGTGAACAGAAAAGTGAAATGAAAACACACTTCCCCAAGTTATTTGGGACAACAGCAAAGGAGTCCAACATGCAAATAATTGGCGTTTTTTTTTTCTTTTTAAACTTCTTAAAATTGGAGGAATAGAAAAAAAACACGGATTTTGTTTCTGATTTCAGTTCTAACATGTAAAAAGCTTGGAAGTCATTATCCCTGTCCTTACAACAAGAGAAAGCTATAGCTTTTAAAAATCACCAACTCTTCTTAGATCGATCTGAGAACTAAGACACAGGGGAAACTACCACCCTAAAATCAAGAGAGACAGGTGAAGCAAGAGCATCACAACCAGGATAGGTTTATCTGGAAGAGAAATTGCTAGAACTGTAAGCTGGTGGAAACAATTATATGGTAATTTTTATAAATTGCTAGGGACCAAGTTTGGCTTTGCCAGGGAGTGAGAAATTCCTGGGGGCTGTTATCTTAGGGGGACTTAAACTCTTTTGCGGTTTGACCTCAAGGAAACTCACCAAATTTTCACACTGAAGAACCAAGAAAAATATTCTGATGGCTCCGGATGGAGGAGAGAATGTAAATTTTGTGAGATATACTCAGAGTGTTGTCTATAACAAAGACCTACCTGCCAGAAGAAACATCTTTACCTAAGCCACGTTCCACCTGGAGACACTGCATCTCTGTGACTCTAGTCCCCTCTATTCTTCTTGTGTCACCTAAAGGAAGAATAGCTAATGGCGGAATGAACAAAGGGTACAGCCAGGAACACAGGACCACTAAAAGACTGGGATCTGGTCATCAGATTATAGAATGCCTTCCTCCCCAACAGCTTCTCACCGTATCAACAATACTTCAGTATAAGTACTGTTGCAGGGGCAAGATCTATAAGTCACAGCTTGACTGGAGTAGGAGTACTTATAGAAGCCAAAGCCAACAAGAATGGCAAGAACAAGTATACTAGAAGAATTTGGAGCCTCTACCACCTGCCGATGGTTTTTGAAACATTAAAAACAGTCCATCTCCTAGCCAGATCAACATACACCTCACACTAAAGCCCTACTTACTTTCATTTTTATTACTTGATGCATTAGCTCTGGCTTTGAAAAAAGATTACAAGTTATATTAAGGCAAAGGGAAAAGAAAAATACGAGCTGATGAGACAAAGCAAGTATCACAACCAGACGCAGATTTGACCTGTATTTGGAAATTATCACATAAGGAATTTAAAATAATTATGATTACTGTATTAAGAGAATTCATAGAAAAAGTGGAAAACATGCATAAATAGAAGTGTAATGCGGTCAGAGATATCTATACTTTGAGAATCAAAAGGAAATGCTACAAAGAGAAAAAAGATGGGAGAGCAGAAGTACTTTATGTTATAATGGCCAAGAAGTGTCCATAATTACTGACAGACACCAACGTACAGATCCAAAAATATCAAAGAGCAGTCAGCAGAATAAATATCAAAAAACTACACTTAGACACCTCATATTCAAATTACAGAGAACAAAGATAAAGAGAAAATTTTGAAAGAAGCCAAGGGAAAAATTCACCTTACCTATAAAGGAACAACTAAAACAACAACAACAACAACAACAACACCCACAAAAAAACAAAACAAAACAAAACAAAACAAAAACAAAAACCAAAACCAAACCAAACTAAAACAAAACAAAACACCCAGCAGACTTCTCATCAGAAACCATGCAGGGAAGAAACAAGTGGGGTGAAATATTTAAGATGTTCAAAGGAAAAAACAAAAACATAAATTTAGATTTCTATATCCAGCCAAATCACCCTTCAAAACGAAGAGAGAAGCAAAATATGGAAGAATTTATCTGCAGCAGAAGTTCCCTGCAAGAAATGTTGAAAGAAGTTATTCAGGGAGAAGGGAAATGATATAAGTCAAAAACTGAGAGCTACGTAAAGGAAAAAAGTGTTGGAAAATGAGTAAGTGAAGTTAAAATTAAGTATTTGCTTTTTTTTTTTTTAAATCTGACTTGATATGCAAGGTAACTGTTTAAAGTAACAACACTACAATGCAGTGGGTGATTATACAAAATGGATATTGAGGAATCTGGGTATGTTTAAAACCTTTTGTGTAATTCTTCAAGCCTGACCATAGTAAATCACAGAGCCTTTACCTGGAAGGCCTCACAAGGAAAATGGCCCTCCCTGTACCAGACTTGATGCACAGCCAATGTATCACAATCTCTGAAGGTAGTTAGAGTCAGGAGCTCAAGCCCCTCTGGCTACTCATGCTTTGGGCATATTTGCTTTCCTAACCCTGAAGTTTTCATTCATAGATATTTTTATCTGAGATCGTGGACAGAGGTTTTCTTCAGGCATCCCTACTGAGGTGTCTTTATGAGCAGGAGAAGGAGGAGAAAATCATGAAGACAATTTTCCCTACCCCTACTCAGGATTTTACTACTCTAGATATCCTCCTCACCCTTCCTCCACCCCCAGGATCCATAAAACTACCACAGACTTTTGTTCCAAGCTCCTTGTGTTGCCCTCTCCCCCTCCCCTTGCCACCCCATAGCTGGTGTAGTAAATTAAGAATATGAAGATTATGACCTGCTTTGACAGGAAATTAGTGAATGGCTCCCTCAGCATGAGTTCTCACTTGGGGGGAAGTGAAAACTCCATGGCAGTTGGGAGTGAAGACAAAGCTTCTATAAACTTACACAAAAGAAGTAAAGTCACAAGATTTATGACTTATGGATCCTAGAAATATGATGGAAGGTGTACACAGCACCAGGGGAAAGGCAGTCCTCTGTCCCAGGTCATAAGTGAGCAGGAAACAGAAAGCAGGGTAGCAAGTACTTACTATTTATAAGATGCTTAGGATGGTGGCTGCTAACTTTTCACAGGCTCAACTCTAAGTGATTATTTTAAAAGATGTTCTGGGAAAAGCAAGCAAGAATTTGTAACAAGTGTTTATCTAAATGTCCAGACTCTGGGTGTAAGCAGGGTTGCCATGCTTCAAAACGGCTAGTCAGCAACTCAAAATGGCGGTTTTCTCACCACACTCCTTCAAGAGCCAGATGTGCTGCTCCACCTGAGCTTTGACTGGTTTTACTTCCATGGGGGAAAATGGAACCGAGGGTGCTGGGGATTTCTCCAGTTTTACACTCTTGCTTATACCATCCTAGTAAGTTATTAAAGGCTTAACTCATTCATCTTTAGCTTGTTGCTTTAATTGGCTACTCCAACATCTGGCATCTCAGTTCTCTCCTAGCTCAGCTGAGCTCTTGATGAATGGAAAATGAATGACACAAATATCATGAGGGAAAAGAGGGATGAATTGGGAACACTTTTACAATGTACTTTTACTACACATGAAAAAATACAGTGTGATTTGAAGTTGCAATTAGATTATTTTAAAATATATGTTGCAAAATGTAAGGCAGCCACTAAAAATTTTTTTAAGGAAATATAAGGATATGTTAAGACAGGAGATAAACTAGAACCATATGAAATGTTCAATGAAAATCTCAGAAAAAAATAAAATAAAGTAAAACCTCAGAAAGTAGTAAAATGAGGGAGGAAGAAACAAAACAGAGACGCAAGAGTTATAAATATGGTAGATACTAATTTAAATATATCAAATTTGCAAGTGAATCATCTAAATACATCAATTAAAAGACAGAGATTGTTAGAATGAATGGAAAAAATCAAGACCCAACTGTATGTTGTGCACAGTAAAACATTTTAAATGTAGTAACACAGAGTAAAAGGAAAGGGAATGGAAGATATTACATGCTAACAGTAATTAAAAGGAAACTTAGAAAGGAATTTAGTTTCATTCAGAACAGATTTCAGAGTGAGGAAAATTAGAAGAAAAGTCAATTCTCCAAAATAAATAAGCAAACAAACAAACAAACAAATAAATAAAAGACCCACAGCTATCTCTAACATGTATATGCCTAACAGCAGAGCATCCAAATATGTGAGGCAAAGGCTAATAGAGATGAAAAAAAGAAATAGATAAATCCACTGTTATAGTTGGAGACCCCTCTTTTAGCAACTGAAAAATTAAGTAGGCAGAAAATCATTAAGGATAGGGGCACCTGGCTGGCTCAGTCGGTTAAGCATCCCACTTCGGCTCAGGTCGTGATCTCACAGTTCGTGGGTTCCAGCCCTGCGTCAGGCTCTGTGTTGACAGCTCAGAGCCTGGAGCCTGTTTCAGATTTTGTGTCTCCCTCTCTCTCTTCCCCTCCCCTGTTCATGCTCTGTCTCTGTCTCAAAAATAAATAAACATTAAAAAAAATTAAGAAAAAAAAATCATTGAGGATAATTGACCTGAACAGCACTGTCAAGCAATGTATCCTAAATGATATTTATAGACTAATCCATAAAACAACAGAATACATTATTCCTCTCAAGTTTTCTAGAACATTCACCAAGATAAACAATCTCCCGAGCTATAAAACACATATTCACAAAATTAAAAGAATAGGACTCATGCAAAGTATTATTTTTCAAACCACAAAGAAATTAATGTAGAAATCAGCAACAGAAGGATAGTTGGAAAATTTCCCAATATTTGGATATTTAACAACATCATTGTAAATAATGCATGGAGCAAAGAAGAAGTCTCAGGAGAAATTTAAAAATATTCTGAAGTAAATGAAAATAAAAATACAACTTATCAAAACAGAAGAAGCAACAAAAGCAGTTCTTAGAGGGAAATGTATAACATTGAATGCATATGTCAGAAAAAGTAAATATCTAAAATCAATAACCCAATGGTCTTACTTTGAGAATAGAAGAAATAAGAGAAATTTAAACCTAAAGCATGAAAAAGAAAACAAATAGTAGAAAATAGAGGAGAAATCAGTGAAATTGAAAACAAGAAAAAATAAAGAAAATAAATAAAAATGGAAACTATTTTTTAAGATCAATAAACTATATAAACCTCCAACTAGATTAACCAAGTGAAAGAAAATTACCAATGTAAGAAATGAAATAAAGGCTAACACTGTTGATCCCAGAGACATAAAAAGTATAACAAAGGAATACTATGAACAACTCTATACCTCAATATTTGATAATTTAGATGAAATGGACCGCTACCTTGAAATACTGAAGCTACCAAGACACAAAGTAACATAGATTATATAAGATCACACATATTAAAGAAATTTAATCAATAATCAATTACTTTCTAAAAAGAAATTCCTAAGCCCTAATGGTTTCAGTGGTAAATTCTACCAAACATTTCAGAAAGCAATGGTACCAATTCTCTACAATCTCTTTGAGAAACTACACGCAGAAGGAATACTTTTTGACTCATTTTATAAGGCCAATAATATCCTAACAACAAAAACACATAAGGATATCATAAGAAAGGCAAACTACAAATTAGTATTTCCCATGAGCATAGATGCAAAAAAAAAAAAAAAAAAAAGCAAAAACACTTCAGCAAAATATTAGCAAATAAACTCGGCAACATATCAGATATGATGATACACTTTGATCCAATGGGTTTTATCCCAGGAATGCAAAGTTGGATTGACACCAATAATTGATTAATGTAATGCACCACAGTGATAGAATCAAAGGCAAATCTACATGGTGATCAAAATTGACTAAAAAAAAAAAAACTGACAATCTAAAAGCCTTTCATGATAAAAACACTCAATAAACTAGAAATAGAAATATCTTCAGCCTGATAAAAGACATCTGGTCGAACTTATAGCTAAAATCATACTGAGTATCAAAAGACTGAATGCTTTTCTATTAAAATCAGAAACAACATAAGGATGTATGTCCACTCCAATAATTTCTACCCAACATTGACTAGAGGCTCTAGCCAGGAAAATTACACCAGAAAAAGAAATAAAAGGCAACCAGATTACAAAGGAAGATAAAATCATTTTTAATCCTAAAGAGCCCCCTAAAAACTTATTAGGACCAATAAAGGAATATAGCAAAATTGTTGGACACACAATCAATATACAAAGTCAATTTCATCTTTATGCACTAGCAATGAACAAAAATAAAACAATGCAAAAATAAAATTACAAAAATAATTTTATTTGTAATAGCATAAAAAAATGAATACATTAACGTAAGGAAAGACTTGATCACTAAAAACTACAAAATATTGTTGAAATTAATTGTAAAAGACCTAATTAGTGGAAAGACATCCCATGTTCATGAATCAGAAGATGTGATAGCATTAAGAAGCCAATATCCCCAAATTCACGTAGAGTTTTAATGGAATTTCCATCAAAATTCCAGCTGCTTTATTTTTTGTAATAATTGACAAGGAGATGTCAAACCTCATGCATGGCTTAAAAGAGCCAAATTTATTTTAATAAAGGGATGTTTGGTGGACTAATATCTTATGATTTCAAAACTTACACAAATCAAAACTTACAGTAATCAATATTTTGCTACTGGTATAAAAAAAATGGAGCTGAGAGTACAGAAATGAACCCATGCACTTAACAGTAAATTTTATAAGGGTGCCAAGAAGATACAAAGAAGAGAAAATATTCTTTTCAATACATGGTGCTTGAACATTCACATGCAAAAGAATCATGTTGGATAAGTACCTCACATTATACAGAATATTAATTTAAAATGGATCAGAGGCCTAAATGTAAGATCTAGTTCTATAAAACTCACACAATTTTGTGACTTCGTGGCAGGAAATTGTTTCTTTAATACAGCACCAAAAGCATAAGTGACAAAGAAAAAAATAGATAATGTGGATTACATCGAAAGTAAAAACTTTTTTTTTTCTGCAAATGATACTGCCAAGAAAGTTAAAGGAGGAAATGATGTCATTAACATGGTAACATAGGGTTTGGTGCTATCAGCTATTTCAGGCATCCATTGCAGAGTCTATTGTACCATCTCAGCCTCTATTGGCCTGCAAAATTTCTGTTGAGAAATTATCCTACAGTCTTATGGATGTTCCTTTTTATGTGATGAGTCACTTTTCTTGTGTCAGTTTCAAATTCTCCATCTTTGCCTTTAGGCAATTAATTATTACGTGCCTTGGTGTATCCCTTTCGCGTGTCCACCTATTCGGAGTTTGGGGGCCTTGTGAATCTGGATGTCCAGTTCTTTCATCATGTTTTATAAATTTTTGACTATTATTGCTTCAAATAGACTTTATGCCCCTTTCTCTTTCTCTTCTCCTTTTGAGATTATCATAATGTTTATATTATTTCTGTTGATGGTATCCCATTATTCCTGTTGGCTTTCTGAACTCTTTTTCATTTTTTCCTCTTTTTGAAGTTTGAAAAAATTTTAAGAAGAATATGAGAAGACAACCCATAGATTGGGAGAAAATTCTCGCAAGTTGTAGATCTGCTAAGGGATTTGTATCTGAATTTATGAAGAACTAACTCTGACAATTCAATAACAAAAAGCAAACATCTGAATTAAAATTGGGCAATAAAAATTTCTCTGAAGAAAGCATACAAAAGGTCTATACACTCATAAAAAGATGTTAAATATCAGTAATCACCAGGGAAATGCAAATCTAAACCATGAGGTACCTCGCACTTATTACACTGACTGTAAGCAAAGTCATAACTAAAATAATAGCTGTTCGTGAGCATATAGAAAAATCGAAACGTTGGCGTTTTGCTGTTGGAAACCTACAATTGTGCTGCTGCTTCAGAAAATGATTTGTTAGTTCCTCAAAATGTTAAACATAGAATTATTATATGATACATCAATTTCACTCCTAAGTATATATCCAAAAGATGAAGACATATGTTCACAGAAAACCTCGTATGAAAATGTTTATAACAGGCTTATTAGTCAAAGGATAAACTTAAAATGCCTATCAACTGAGGAATAGGTAAATATAGTGTGGCATAGTCTAATCTTGGAATATTATACTGAAAAAATAAATCAAATGATTAATATATGTTACAACACACAGATGTACCTCTAAAAAGACTATGCTAAATGAAAGAAGTCAGTCACAAAGGACCAATATGCTTTTACTTATAGACAATGTCAAGAGTTGGCAAGTCTATGATTAAAGAAAGTAGTGCTTGCTCAAGGTCAGAGGTATGTGTGTGTGATTAGGGAGACTAGGGTGTGACTACTAACTGGTATGGGGTTCTCCACCTTGGAAAATAGTTTGGCAGTATCTTGTGAAGTTAAGTATGAATTTCCCATATAACTCAGAAATTCATCTTCTGGATACTTATTTCAGAGAAAGGAAAGCATATGCCCACACAAAAACCATGTGCATGAATAGTCCAAGCATCATTATTCACAATAACTCGAAATTGGAAACAACCAAATGATCACTGACTTGTGAATAAGCAAACTGTGGTATATCCATAACATGGAATACTACTCAGAAACAAAAAGGAATATAATATTAATACAGGTAAAAACATGGTTGAATTTCACAAACTTGATGCTAAGTGAAAATAAGTCAAGCATAAAAGATTAAATATTATATAATTACACTGATAGGAAATTCTAGAAAAGGTGATGCTATTTCAACAGAAAGAAGATAGGGGCTCCGGTGTGGCTCAGTCAGTTAAGCATCCCACTCTTGGCTTTGGCTCAGGTCATGATCTCATGGTTCGAGAGTTTGGGCTCTGTGTTGGTCTCTGCACAGTGTGGGGCCTGCTAGGGATTCTCTCTCCCTCTCTCTCTGTCGCTCACCACCTGGCACCACCTGTTCTCTCTCTCTCTCTCTCTCTCTCTCTCAAAATAAATAGATAAACTTAAAAAGAGAGAGAGAAAGAAGATAAGTTCTCACCTAAGGTCAAGAGTGGAGAAAGGGTATCAAGTGCTAAGGGGCAGGGGAAACTTTGTAGAGTGAGGAAACTGTCCTATATCTTGATTGTGGAGACAGTTAAGTTGTTGTACAAATCACCAAAATTCATCAAACTGTGCACTTACTACTGTTGAATTTTAATACATATACAAATGTTGTATTAATTTGAAACATGAATAAAAGAGATATAAACTATATAGATTTTCACAAAAACATCTCGCCAGTCCATTGCATTTTCCTTCTATGAGAAATAGTAGCAGGTAGTCTGATTGATGAGTGACCTCTCTGTCATTGTGTTGTAATGCTTGGAGAACCGCATATTCTCTTAATGCTCAGACATCTACTGTTGAAAAAGAAAGCAAACTGTATCAATTTATTCTATTTTTCATACTTATTTGACTCATATTCTCAAAGGTCACGATAGTTATGGATTTAAATAGCAGTAGCTATTATAATGGATGCATTGGCAAGATAACATGACAGACATTGTAAGGAATAAAAATATTAAACAATAGAGATCTTGTCCAAGTGATCTAACAGTCTAATGCTGGCAAATTGTGTGCAGGGGCGCCTGGGTGGCTTAGTCAGTTAAGTGTCTGACTCCTGATTTTAGCTCAGGTCATGATCTTACAGTTTATGAGTGGAAGCCCCTTGTTGGGCTCCGCACTGACCACACAGAGACTGCTTAGGATTCTCTGTCTCCCTCTCTCTCTCTGCCCTTCCCTCACTTGCTCTTTCTCAAAAATAAACATTTAAAAAAATTGTGTGCAGCCACCAATGTATAATAGTATATGCTAATATAAACAGATAGGGGCTAATTTACAACTGAATGGAAGAATTGACACAGTTTGACTTTGAATTGGGTCTGGAAGTATTGGTAGAGTTTTACCTAGATGAGGAAGATGAATTCAGATAGAGAAAGCTCTGTGAGAAAATCCCAAATATTTCTTTCACAGTATTGGTCTAGGTGATGATGTTTTTGCTTGGTGTGAATGAGCAGAGAAGGAGAGAAAGAGTAGGTATGAGAAGATAGCCCGAAACCCAAAAATAGAACCGATTATTAACACTTTAGAATTGTTGTATAAGTGACAAAGCCATGACGATTTTTGGAGAAGCGTAGGCATGCTGAACATGATCAAATCTGTATTCTCAGAAAAGAAAAAGGATAAATTGCAGCTATATATATATATATATATATATACACACACACACACATATACATACACACACACACACACACACAAAGAAAGTTAGAGACAACAATTAGGAGACTTGAATAAGGGAAGCTGCTATGAACATAGGCAGTTTGGCAAGTAATTAAAGATACATTTCAGCAGTAAAAACAACAGGTCTTGAATTCTGGTTAGATTATAAAGTGCAGGCTAGGAAAACACTAACGGAGAACACTTCTAATCAAAGTAAGAATGAGTAGTGATTGTTCAAAATAGAAGACAAAAAGAGAAGGATCAGTGTTGAGTTCAATTGCACTTATGCTACAGTAATATTTTAAAATATGTTCCTAGATCTCTGGGGCGCCTGGGTGGCCCAGTCGGTTAAGCATCCGACTTCAGCTCGGGTCACGATCTCACGGTCCGTGAGTTCGAGCCCTGCGTCGGGCTCTGGGCTGATGGCTCAGAGCCTGGAGCCTGCTTCCGATTCTGTGTCTCCCTCTCTCTCTGCCCCTGCCCTGTTCATGCTCTGTCTCTCTCTGTCCCAAAAATAAACAAACGTTAAAAAAAAATTTAAAATATGTTCCTAGATCTCAACATAGAGTCAAGTTGGGAAATATGTGTTCATAAACGAAGTATGTGTCAGTGGTAGTCGAATCTATGTCAGTGAATCTCATGATTGTCATTTTCCAAGTAAGGAGGAAATAAAAAAAGAGAGAGAAACGATGGGTCTTAGAAGCACATCTGGTCAAAGGAAGAACTAAAGAAAGAGACTTAGGAGGTCAGAGGCTAAGAAGAATCCCCATTATACATAATGCTATGGAATCAAGAGGAAGGTTGTGAAAAAAGTCTTGGTAAATAGTCTGTATGTTACAGTAAGAAAAGTGAGAAATTACTGGAAAAAATACAATTAATTTATCAGTTAGTATGTATTTGGTCTGGTTAGAAATTAAGTATATACATACAAAAAATTAACTAGCAAGGTAGAAATGAATTTTTTAAATTTTTATTTATTTTTGAGAGAGAAAGAGACAGAGAATTAACAGGGGAAGGTCAGAGAGAGAGGGAGACCCAGAATCTGAAGGAGGCTCCAGACTATGAGCTGTCAGCACAGAGCCTGATGTGGGGCTCAAACCCATAATGGTGAGATCATGACCTGAGCTGAACTTGGACACTTAACTGACTGAGCCACCCAGGAGCCCCAAGAAATGAGTTTTTAAATTACACCTCATATGATCCTTTGGAGTTGTAACTTCTAGCTTTAGACCCAGCTCCGACCTCAGCAATTTTTATTAAAATAGCAATATAGTGTCTGCTTTCAAAAGAGTGGTAATTTTGGGCATTATCCTATTCTAGTAACAACACCAAGATTAATAATATCATGAACTTAACAAAATTGAGACCAAATACTTTTTGTTACTTTGCCAGTTGTTTACACATGCACTGTGATGAAAGATCTGTGATTAAAAATTTTCCTTAAGCAAAAATTATAGGTATCTGTAATAACTTATAAATCCAAGTTTTGTCTGTGTATACTTTCAAAATTCTCCTTTATAAGAGAAGAACGCTAACAACTTTCTCAAATTTTCTTAAAGGCTTTAGTTTGATCTATTTTCAAATATGTTCATATTATGGACTCATAAATAAAGATATTTCTTAGAGAGGAAAAAGAATGAGGAAACACACTCCAGAGAAATAACTTTTAAAGAAAGTGTCCCACAAATTCCTGCGTACATTTTCTCTCTCTCTCTCTCTCTCTCATTGGGCTCTCTGATATACTTCTTTGCAGGGCAATCATTTTTATTCTGCTAAATCTGTAAATAAACTCATCATATTAGATACTCTTCTTTCCCTGTAATGCGATATTGTGTATTGATTAGTTTTGGAAAGTCATGTGTATATATTTCTATGCTAATGCTCCAATACCACATATGTTACTGTGATACCATTTCACTTATAAGCACACTATCAGTCTTTGAAAGATAAGATTTTGAATGATTATGGGAGCCTGGGTTGCACAGTTGGGTAAGTATCTAACTCTGGATATGGGGTCAGGTCACAATCTCAAGGTTCCTGAGATCCAGGCCTGCGATGGGCTGTGCACGGACAGTGCAGAGTCTGTTTGGGATTCTCTCTTTCCCTCTTTCTGACGATCCCATACGTGTGCACTCTCTCTCTTTCTCAAAATGAATAAATAAACTTTAGGGGGGCCTGGGTGGCTCAGTCGGTTAAGCGTCCGACTTAGGCTCAGGTCATGATCTCACGGTTCACGAGTTCGAGCCCTGCGTTGGGCTCTGTGCTGACAGCTAAAAGCTTGGAGCCCGCTTCACATTCTGTGTCTCCCTCTCTCTCTGCCCCTTCCCTGCTCATGCTCTGTCTCTCTCTGCCTCAAAAATAAATAAACATTAAAAAAAAATGTAAAGAATAAATAAACTTTAGAAAAAAAGATTTTAAGTGATTACACTGTCATTGTTAATTTTTGGTATTTCCAATAATCATAAACTACTTTTATAAGTAAATATAATAAATACTATTAAAATTTGAAAACTATTTGTTAAAATGACCATATAAGGTTTTTTGTTAGAACACGTTTTAAAACTTTTTAATAAAAATTATTTTATTTAACTGAAATTATATCATCAGTTTATAGAAAGAAGAAAACACTAAGGAAATGAATTTATTCCTCAACATTCAACAATTGTAAAGTCCAGAATGGTCAATTGAGAATGATATTTGCCTCCTCTTGCTATCACAAATAAGGAAAGGAAGGAAGTAGGGAAGAGATGATGGAAGGAGGAAAAAAAGAAAGAAAGAAAGAAGGAAAGAAAGAAAGAGAAGGAAGGAAGGAAACAAAAGAAAGTTAAGAAGGGGAAAGAAAGAATGAATGAAAGAAAGAAAAGGAAGGAAGGAAAGAAAAAGTTAAGAAGGGGAAAGAACAAAAGAAAGGAAAGAAAGAAAAAAAAGAAAGAAAGAAAGAAAGAAAGAAAGAAAGAAAGAGAAAGAAGAAAGAAAAGGAAGGAAACAAAAGAAAGTTATGAAGGGGAAAGTAAGAACAAAAGAAAGAAAGAAAGAAAGAAAGAAAGAAGAAAGAAAGAAAGAAAAGGAAGGAAGAAAAGGAAGGAAGAAAAGGAAGGAAGGAAGGAAGGAAGGGAAGAAGGAAAGAAGGAAGGAAGAAGGAAGGAAGGAAAGAAAAGAAAGTTAAGAAGGGGAAAGAAAGAAAGAAAGAAGGAAAGAAAGAGAAAGAAACAAAGAAAGAAAGAAAATGAGGAAAGAGAGAGGAGGAAGAAAGAAAGAAAAAGTTTTGAAAATAATAGGTGAAGGAATAAAAATGTATAAATAGAAAATTTAATAAAAATAAAGATGGTGATTGTGAATATAAGAGAAATTGCAACGAACTTCTAGAAGATGAATACAGGTATGCATGATATATAAGAAGCCACAACATGGCTCACCAAAAGATGAGAACACATGAAAAGAATCTTGGGAAGCTCCAGTCTTGAAATCAACAGAAAGAGCAAATGAAAATGCATGAGAAATAAAGATGGAAATAAGATAATTAAAAAGTTTGTCTAAGCAAAACTATCTATATCCTACAACAACCCTCACCCACTCAACTACCCTGGTGTACAGAATACAAGAAGATTAAAATTTACTCTCTACAAAGGAAAAAAAAATTAGAAGACTCTTCTCTCAAGTTAACAAACCAAAGGGGATTGTAACAGTTAGTGTGGGTGGTAGACATATTTATCACTGGTTCCCCATCTGTTCACTAAATAAAAGCTAAAAGCCAACCACTGGTCAAATGTTTCCCGTGTTTACAAAGATCACAATCAGCTCTTTTACTGCCTCAATTTAAAACATGAGTGGAAAATCAAAGAAGATGTCCTGTAGCAGAAAGAGAATGACCAAAATAAATAGACAATCTAACCAAAAATTAAACCATATAATTTAGAAAAATAAAGTTTTATATACACTAATTAGTTTGACCAAGGAGAGTCAAGAAGACATTTCACTCATAAATAAAAACAGGATATATGAAAAAAGAAAAAGTAGAAGAACAAGAATTTAAAAATAATAAGGATCAAAATAAAAAACTAAATTAAAGGTTTCAAAATAAAATTGAGAAAATCCCCAGAATACATTGCAAAAAACTGATAAAGACATCCTGAGACAAAAGATGAACCATAGAAAAACTCAGCAGGAATGGTCAGTTTTATTACTAAGTCTAGAAACAGAGAAAGAAAAATTGGAGAAGGAAATTATTGAACAAATAGCATAAAAAAATCATATTCTATTCAAATCCACTGGAATTTTTTCACATCTAGGTAGGCTGGACCTAGACCCAACTAGATAAACCACCTTGCAGATAGTTAACTATAAAACCAGGACAAAAAGAGCTCCCTACAGATGCTAAGCAGTGAACAGAGCAGATATATTCTGTCAGAAAATCCATGCTTACTAGGAGGAGAAAGTCAACGAGCTGTACCAATAACTACCATCTTTGAGGAGCTATGATTAGTCCTTTGAGCAAGCAGCAGGTAATGCACATGGGAAATCTCAAAAACTTTGTGGCCAAGGAGCCAGGAAAACAAAACCTGGACACTGTGAACACCGAAGAGAGTAGGGAAAATCCCAGAAAGGAAGGAGTTGGAGCCAGAATCTCCAAACTCTGTATTACCCACATCACTGATTTGTATCTAAACTGTACATGCATGGAGTAGAATCACAGCAGCTCAAACAAAGAAAAAACAAAACAAAACAAAACCAAAAAAAAAAAAAAACAAAAAAAAAACAAAAAAAAACAAAAAAAAACAAAAACAAAACTAAGCGGTGATAAATGTTGCTGTTGTGAATGTTGCTACCCTGAATATTTAACATAAGTGGGCAGGTTTTGGTGGAGTAGAAATTTCTTGGAGGTGGGGCTGATGAGAAATTTAATTTTTCTGTCCGCAATTTCACCTTGAGGCTAACTGCGGTCCACAGAACACACAGTAGAGGCAAGAGCAAACACGGAAATACTTAGATTTCCTGTCTGCTGAACAAGAAGAGAAACCAACAAATCATGTGTGCTGAAGAGGGTGGGCAATCCTGAAAGGGAAAGAGTCAGAGGAAAAAAATCCCTAAAGTTGTTCAATCTCAGATATAAAAACTACTTGCTAAAAAAGCAAACAGAAACAAAAAACAAAAACAAAATAAGACAAAAAACAACAAAACAAAAAAGTACTTGCTAAAAATACTTATCACAGAAAAATAATTATCATAGAAAAATAACAGAATCTGGTATCCTTTTGACAATTAATGATGTCTATGATAGAATCCAAAATGACCCAACATGTGAAGAACTAAGAAAATAGAGCACATTCTAAAGAGATAAGAAAATCAATCAAGTCCAACCCAAGATAAACTAGATGTTGCAACAAAAATTTAAGAGCAGCTATTATACACTATCCTTAATGAGGTGAAATAGGGCATGTTTTCAATGCGTGAAAATCTTGGTAGTGATATGAGAAGTCTAAGTAGAAAAATAGGGATAATGATACATAACCAGATGGAAATTCTAGTAGTAACAAAAGTAATTGTTTTAAATAAAGTTTTACTGGATTAACTTAGCTAAATAAATATGACACAGAAAGAGTAAGTGAACTTATAGATAGCAAGGTAAAAATTATCCAGAGTGAAAAACAGTGGAACAAATATAAGAAGAAAAAAAAAAGGACACCAACTCGGGGACTTATTAGATAATATCAGATAGTCAAATGTGTAATGGAAAATCCAGGAGAAAAGAGAATGAATGGAGCAAACAAATACTTGAAGAAAGAATAGTAGAAAATACCTGAAATTTGAAGGTGCAGGATGCTAGACAATGAAAGTGCAAAATAAACACCAAAGACACATTGAGTAAAATTGTTAAAAGACAAACGCCAAATGTTGAAATCAACAAATAAAAGAGAATAAATTGCCTACAAGGAAATAGCAATCTGATTAAAAGCTTACTTCTAATAATAAAACAGGCCAGATGAACAAGAAAGAAATCTTTAAAGACCTTAACAAACATTTAAAGATTTTAATATTTCTGGGGCGTCTGGGTGACTCAGTCAGTTAAGTGCCCGACTCTTGGTTTCATCTCAGGTCATGATCTCATGGTTCCTGAGTTCTAGTCCCACGTGGGGCTCCCTGCTGATGGTGAGAAGGCTGCTTGGGGTTCTTCCTCTCTCCCTCTCTCTGTCTCTTTCCTGCTCACTTTCCCACTCTCTCTCAAACTAAATAAATACACTTTAAAAAATTAAAGATTTTAACACTTCTATTAGAAGGCACAGATTATTAAGAAAAGATGAAAATAAAACTTCATCATATACTCTCTATAGAAGATGCACTCTAAATTTAAAGATAGACATTAAAGGTAAAGGGATGGAAAAAGATAAACCATTCCCTAATCCCATTCCTATAAAGCTAATACATCTTTATATCATCCATCTATCTATCTATGAATCCATCAAAACTTCCATCTGCGATGTTTACGTAATGATGTTCATACAATCTTAATATTGCATTTTTCTTGGTGGTGTAATTTGTGCTGCGGTGAACATTTATGTTGACTTATATTTTATACATTGTTTCAATTTTTTGTAGAAAATATGGATCACTTTTTAGAAAATGTGAAAAGTTTATTCAAAAACACAAATTCATATAAAAAACCAAAAAAATCAATATTAAAGAACAAAAAAATTTAAAAATAACTAATAAAAAAGAAAGTATGTAGGAAGTTCAAAATACTTGAAGAATAAGACACCATTGAGTAGAAAGCAACAGCTTTGACTATTTAAAAACTATCAGTCTGTGTTAAAATAAAAAAAAAAAACACAGGATGAAGATTAATATTTTTAAACAGTGTTAATAAATTAATTTTAATCTCTTATATCAAACAGTAAATTGGTCAAATTACATGAACTGAATTGCCACAAAAGGAAATACACACATGAGGATATGTTTATCCTCACCAGCAAATACAGAAATGTAAATAAAAGCAATAATAAATAATTTTTGAAATATTTTGATATATAAAATAACCTTATGTTGACAAGTGGATCGGAAAACCAGCACACCCATCTATTGGGTTAATTTCTCCAAAGAAAATAATGGCACCTTTACCAGGGAAAGTATAAATAATGTCAGGGAGAAAATAATAAAGACTCTTTATTATATCTATATAACAAAACAGAGTAGTTTTCACTGAAGGTAGAATTTGGGATAATGTTTCTCTGTTTGAAAAATGTATTCAACAATCAAGTATTTCATTTATTGTCAGAACAAAAACAAGTGTATTTTTTTTTAAATGGACAGCAAAACGTTTGAGATATCATCTAGGACTGGAGAGGAATGTTAGTTTGTAAAATGGTGATGCTGAATACAGAGATTAATACTCTAATACTCCTCTCCTTTCTTCAACCCATGCAGACACCCTGTGTGTTTGTTTGTTTGTTTGTTTTCCTTCTTTCTAAGCCAGTTAGGAATGTAGCATGAGAAGGGATAGGGTCAAAAGAACAGCCCATTGATATACAGAAAACTCTAGAAAGTCTTCTGGCATCACCTCTTTCCTTAGCTCTCAGAGCCAAACTTGTTAAATATGTTATCTCTTACAGAGAAGGTGGAAACTTATTTGACTTGAAATGATAGAGCCAGTAACAATTCCAAAAGATGTCTGATTCTGAGGTGAGGCTAAAGGATGATTTTGAAAGATGCATTCTAAGCAGGTTTGAGACTTTGAGTATTTTTTATTAAAAAGTTTACATCTCATCTTTAAGATAAAGCCTAACTATATTTATTAATCTATTTTGCATTTGAATTTCTTTGAAAATAATTAAACTATGGTTATTCTTAATGTTGAAAAATATTTGTTTTTATTTTTGGTTATTTCTTTAAAAACTAAGTATTATTTTAGGCCTATGGACCAATTCTCACCAGTCAGACTATATGACTACTTTCACTGAATAGTTTCAAAGATACTATCAAAGGAGAAAGGGTCCTTGCTATCAAGAAAGTGGTTGAAAAAATACACATGGAACAAAAAGCCCAATATATTATTGTAGGTAGTAGTCATTCATTAGTCTGGAATATTTTATTGTATATAGATTTCATTTATACACATTTGATAACAGTGAGTGAATCATTCATATGTATGTGTCATTTTGAAATATCCTAAGATAGTATAGACAAACAAAGTTTAGAACAAGTACAAACATAATACTTTTGGGATTATATACCTTTATTTGTATCAAGAAATGTGCATCAAAGAATACAAATTAAAGAAGACTATCCTTAAGGATTGTTATCCAGCAGTTCCACTGCGGGGTATATACCTAAAGAAAATGAGAACAGAATATGGAAGAAATATCGTCACACCCATGTTTATTGCAGCATTGTTTAAAATAGCAATAGATATGGAAATGACCTAGGTGCCCATGGGCAGATGAATGGATAAAGAAGATGTGGTATCGATATACAATGGAATATTGTTCAGCCATTAGAATGAAGGAAATTCTGCCATTTTTGACAACATGGATTGACCTTGAGGACATCATGCTTAGTGAGATCAGTCAAAGAGAGAAAGACAAATACTCTATGATATCACTTATATGTGGAACCTACAAAAGCCTAACTTGTAAAAACAGAGAGTAGAATGGTGGATTCTGGGGCAGGTGGGGAGGAGGATTGGAGAGATATTTTTTAAGCATACAAACTTGCAACCAGTAGAGAAATAATTCCTGGAGATCTAATGCACAGCAGAGTGATTCTAGACAACACTACTGTATTATAAACTTCAAAGTTGCTAAGAGACTAGATATTATTTATTCCCACTACAAAAAAGAAATGATAATTATGTGCGGAGACAGAAGTGTTAGCTAACTCTATGTTGGCAGTCATATCACAATATATATATAAGTGTATCAAATCAACACATTGTACACCTTAAACTTACACAATGTTATATGTCAATTATATTTCAAAAAATAAATTTTTAAAAAAGTAGGCTATAGATAACATTAAATCATTTGTGTCCTAGGTTGAAAAAAAAATTCTGTTCAGGATGCAGCCTAAAATATTTTGGTACACTCTGAGACAGTTGTTCAGAAAAAGTATTTAAAAACCTAAAAACAGGGGCGCCTGGGTGGCGCAGTCGGTTAAGCGTCCGACTTCAGCCAGGTCACGAGCCCCGCGTCGGGCTCTGTGATGACAGCTCAGAGCCTGGAGCCTGTTTCGGATTCTGTGTCTCCCTCTCTCTCTGCCCCTCCCCCGTTCATGCTCTGTCTCTCTCTGTCTCAAAAATAAATAAAAAACGTTGAAAAAAAAAATAAAAAAAAAATAAAAAAAAATAAAAACCTAAAAACAACATTAAAGAATAAAGATTCTATTATAATTTATATTTAGAAATATATTTCTATATCAGTCATTTACTTACAAAGAAAGTACTGTCAAACTTTTTTGGGTATAAATACCTAAAGTATATATACTAACTACATGCATTTGTGAGCAGACATTTACATGAACTATAGTATGTTAGATTTTTTGCTCAATGATTTAGGCTTTTTTTTCTATGTAATTGGATTATACATTCTCACTCACTGATATTTGACTCACCAATTCATTCTGTAGAAACAAATGCATGTGCCCACAGAACATCCTTTCTCGATTTGAATGGGTAATGAACTTGTTTGCTGATTAATACTTAGACAACCAGGTTTTCAAATGGAGACAAGTATTTCACTGCTTATTTCAAACATTTGGGTGGACAGACTCTAAGGAGGACAGCACGATTCCCACCCCCTGGTATCCATTTCTTTGTATAATCCCTTCTCCCCCATAAATCCCTCTTTCCCCTGAACCTGTGACATACTTCTAAAAATAGAATACAGTGAAGAAGCAAACCCAAAAGTAATAGATAAGAAAATGTGTGTGTGTGTGTGTGTGTGTGTATTAAAGTACAGAATATAGTATAATCAACAGGATTTTTCAAAACACTGTGAAATATATCTCTATCATCTATCCATCTATTGATCATCTTTCTATTTATCTATGTTTCTATCATCTATACAGAAATAGAAAGAGAGATTAAACTTATAATCAGTAGTCATTAAAATCAGTGATTTCTCTTAGGGTCCTAGGATTTTATAGAGACAAGTTGGACCCAAACGGCTAGGGGATTGAGTGTGGGGTAAGTCACAGCAAGTGACAAGGAGACAATGTTCTTGCCCTTCCTTTATATGCCTTTTTAAAAAAATGTTTATTTGTTTTTGAGAGAGAGAGAGAGACAGAGTGTGAACAGGGGAGGGGCAGAAAGAGAGGGAGACACAGAATCCAGAGCAGGCTCCAGGCTCTGTGCTTTCAGCACAGAGCCCCATGTGGGGCTCAAACTCGTGAACCGTGAGATCATGACCTAAGCCGAAGTTGGATGCTAACCTAACTGAGCCACCCAGGAGCACCTATATGATTTTTTTGTTTTAAGTTTATTTACTTATTTTGAGTGAGAGAGAGAGTGCTAGCACACACGGGAGAGAAGGAGAGACAGAATCCCAAGCAGGCTCCATACCATCAGCACAGAGCCCAGTGCAGGGCTTGAACCCATGAACTGTGAGATCATGACCTGAGATGTAATCGAGAGTCAGATGCGTAACCAACTGCACCACCCAGGCGTCCCTATGTGCTTTTCTGATAGAACTACTAACAACAACGACAACAACAACACTAGTTTTATTATTTAATGTTGTTGGTAGAAGAGTTTATAATCATAATGTTAAAAACTACAAATGATGTGTTAGTAAGCTTCATTTAGAGATTTTGCCTATCGTGCATACAACTTGTATTTTAAAACTTGAGCTAGTTGCAAAGACATTATAAAGAGTGTGTACTTGTAAGTGAAAGCTGCTAAAAGCAATCTTAAATTTTGTCTTAAAAATGAATATGACCATGGAAAGAGCACACGGTAATTGTAGAATGAAGCCTGCATTTTTGGACAGCCTACAATCATCTCTGTATTTTCACCGTTTAGTCATTGTTTACTGATAACAAAGTTATACATCAGGAAGTATCTTTGAAAGTCATTACCAGGGCATCTTAAGAGCACACCACATTAAATACACTTGATTTTCCATGAGTTGGTATTCCTGCACTTTAAAATACTGCAAACAATAGTCTTTGATGATTTAATCACAGAAAATCAGAAATATTTGAAGGACCATTGCGAAAGAAGAAAGGCCAGATATGCATGAGTCATTAGTTCAGCCTCTAAAATAGATCAAAGAAGCATCTAAAAATGAACTGGTATTTACTGCTCTGAAGGCAGTCGTGGTATTCAGCTGACCACAATGTAAACTTTTCTCCAGCTGTGTGAAATGAACATTAGAGTTACAATTATTGAGTTCTAGAAAGGCAGGAAATAGGCAATGAAATTTAACTGGTACTTATCGTTCTCTTTTCACAAATAATTCTTTTTTTTTAATTTTTTAAATGTTTTTATTTATTTTTGAGAGAGACAGAGACAGAATGCGAGTTGGTTAGGGGCAGAGAGACAGGGAGATGCAGAATCCGAAGCAGGCTCCAGGCTCTGAGCTGTCAGCACAGAGCTCAACATGGGGCTCGAACTCACAGACCGTGAGATCATGACCTGAGCCAAAGTCAGACACTCAACTGACTGAGCCACCCAGGCGCCCCACACAAATAATTCTTAAGAGTGAATTAGAATTTTTAAAAAATTGTTTTAATGTTTATCATTTTTTGAGATAGACACAGAGTGCAAGGGTGGTGGGGCAGAGAGAGAGGGAGACGCAGAATCCGAAGCAGGCTCCAGGCTCTGAGCTGTAGGCACAGAGCCCAATGCCGGACTTGAACTCACAGACTGGGAGATCATGACCTGAGCCGAAGTTGGAAGCTTAAACAACTGATCCACCCAGGCGACCCAGTTGTGTTCTTGAAGGGTGATCTTTTTACCCTTTTCCAAATTCCAAAAAGGAACAAAAATAATCAGGAAATGTCTATGTTGGCACTGTTTGGCCTAGTCCATGAGCATCTGAAAACCCGTGGATAATAAAAACCCTTCCATTTGTTACATTTTCTTAATGCTACTGATTTTTGGAGGTTGATCTTATATCTAGCAATAGCAAGAAACTCATATCGATTCTATATTTATCATTGATTTTTAAAAAATTCTTTATATAGAAATAACCTGTGGAAAAATAATAATTCTTCATTTTCCTTTCCAATCATTATACTTTTATTTCTATTTTCCTACTTTGGTTTCACCAGCTGCATTTTCAGTAGAATGATACATGACAGGAAGGATTCATGTTGTGCTTACCTTTGACATAGATATTTCTCAAATTCTGTTCTTAAGTACAATGATACCTATTGGTCTTTAGTAAATAAATGTTATTCCGATTATGAAAGGTCTCTCATCTTACTGTTTTGAGTAAGTATTGCATGTTATGGGTTATTTATTTTTTGCATCTATTGCAACTATTATCGCTGGTTTGCTACCTTTTTAACCTTTACTGTGGTTGCAAGTTGAAGTATTTTAGCTTTCCTTGTATCATTTCTATTAGGTCACGTTTTATGATTTGAAATCACCTCTAGAAATTCCACTGATCTCAATGAATGAGGCATGTAGATTCTTTTTTTCTTTTTTCTTTTTTTTTTTTTAGTATGCATCCTCAAATAGTCTGTATTAAGGATTGCTTAGATCTTGAAGATTTTGTAAAATTCTCCTGAAAAAGCACCTGATCACTTTTAGAGGTTTATGAGTAAGGGGTTTTTTGTTTTGTTTTGTTTTAATGTTTATTTCATTTACTTTGAGAGTGAGAGAGAACAGGGGAGGAGCAGGGCAGAGGGAGAAGGAGAGAGAGAATCCCAAGCAGGCTTCATGCTGTCATTGGGAGCCTGACAAGGGGCTCCACCTCATGAACTGTGAGATCATGACCTGAAATGAATTCAAGAGTCAGACACTCAACTGATTGAGCCACCAAGGTGCCTCTGTTTCTTTTTTTTTTTTTAATGAAATTTATTGTCAAATTGATTTCCATACAACACCCAATGCTCATCCCAACAGGTGCCCTCCTCAACACCCATCACCCACCCACCCCTCCCTCCCACCCCCCCATAAACCCTCAGTTTGTTCTCAGTATTTAAGAGTCTCTTATGTTTTGGTTCCCGCCCTCTCTAACCATTTTTTTTCCTTCCCCTCCCCCATGGTCTTCTGTTAAGTTTCTCAGGGTCCACATAGGAATGAAAATATATTTAAAAAGGTGCTTCTGTTTCAATGTACATATTCTATTCCCTATTTAATTATTGTTTTACTTTAATATTACATCCAACTTATTTGAATTAATTTTTTAAATTATGTGTTTATAATTCCTTGACAGAGATGCTAGCGTAATAATTTTAAGTCTTTTCTTTTAATTAAATGCACTGAGGACACAAATTCCCATATAAATACTTTTTACTTGTTTTCCGTATTTGGAATAACATTGGTTTTGTGGTCACTCAATCGTGAAGATTTTATAATTTCGGCATGTTTTATTCTTAATTGTATAAATCATTTAGAATGGTGTTCTCTAGTTTTCAAATAGAACTTTATAGTTCAACTACCTTTTTAAAGTTGGTTTCTGATTGAACTGGATTGTGACCAGAAATGTGATCTACAAAATGTAAATTGATTGAGACTTCTTTTGTGGCCAGTTACATGACACTTTTTGGTAAATGACTCCATGTGTGGCTGAAAACAATGAGCAGTGTGTGTGTGTGTGTGTGTGTGTGTGTGTGTGTGTTTGGTTTTTTTGCTTTGTTTTGTTTTGTTTTTCCCTCCTCTGGATGTGAAACCACATAGATCCATTATCACAGGCTTTTTCATCATGGGGACTGAATTCATTACTCATTGAATTTTATTTAATTTTCTGAAAGAGATATACTAAAATTTCTCATCTTAAGTATGCCTTTCCGATTTTCTCCTATCTTTTTTGTTACTTTTTACTGTATATATTTTCCAGGCTCTGTTGTTGGATTCGTGGTAATTCCTGTATTGAGGTAGTTTGGGGCTGCCGTTTTCATTTTATGAGAAAAAAAAAGATTTTTATTGGTCTCTGCATTGTTCCCCTGTAGCCATTGTACCAAATGACTACACACTTGATGGCTTAACACAAGAATTTAGTTCTTTGTACTTCTGGAGGCCAGATGTCCAAAATCAGTATCACTGGGTTAATATCAAAATGTTGGTCACATCACACTCCCTTCAGAGGTTCTAGGATAAAATAAAGTCCTTGTGGCTCCTGGTGGCTGGGAGCACTCTTTGGCTTGTAGCCCCATCACACCAACCCCTACCTCTGTGGCCACATTTTCTCCTCCTCCTGTCCTGTGAAATCCCCCTTACATCTCTGATGGCACTAGGGGCTCACCTGCTTAATCTAGGATATTCTTCCACCTTAAGATCATTAACTTACTATTATTGTTTATGTATTTATTTTGAGAGAGAGAGAGGGAGAGAAAGAGAACAAGTGGGGGAGGATCAGGGAGAGAGAGAGAATCCCAAGCAGGCTCCGCACTGCCAGTGCAGAGCCTGACATGGGGCTCGAACTCGTGAACTGAGAGATCAGGGCCTGAGACATTTAACTGACTGAGCCACCCAGGTACCCCTCAAGATCATTAACTTAATTGCATCTGCTAAGTTTGTTTTACCATGTAAGGTGACACTCAAAGATCCTGGATGGCTTTTGATGAACACTTCAACAGCTTCTTTTGATTTCCTTTTAAATTTTGTTTTGTGCCTTTAACGTTGTTGTTTTTTTGTTTTAAAAAATCCCTATTTTTTTTAAATAACACCACCATTTAGATAATTTTTTAAATTTATAAATTACTAGTCAGCATTGCACTTTCTATCTTCTTATTTTTGCCTGAATTATTTTTCTTCTTGTGAATATATGACAAATCCTTAGACTTCTGTGGGTAGTAAATTTTCTAATTATACATATGAAAATACCATTGTTTTGCCTTTACATTGAAATGATACTGAATAAAAATTCTATACCTCCTTGTCGTTAGTGCTTGGTTGAGTATGCTTTCTTAATACTGTACAAATGATTTGGTAATATTTTGTTAGGATGTTTACCTCTGTAATCATTCTTGAACATGGACTTTTTTTTTTCAATATGTGTCAGGATTAGGTAACTGCATTTTAAGTTACGTGGCATTATTTTTTTTTATAATTCTCTAGACTAATAAAGTATAGTTTATTATTCTGAAGAGATTATAGATGTAATCATTTGTGATGTTTTATTGACTCAGTTTTTAATTCATTAAATATCCAACTATTAGCATCAATTTTATGGTCATAATTTCCTAAGCATCTGTTCTACTGGGATTTCAAACGTACCAACATAATAACGAACATTCTATTCTCTAGAAATTGTTCTATACTCTGTGTCTGGTATACTTTTTCTTCTTTTTAAAATAATTTCGAATTAAAGTATAACGTATATATAAACAGACGCACAAATCTTTTTTTTTTAATTTTTTTTAATTTTTTTAAACGTTTTTTATTTATTTTTGAGACAGAGACAGAGCATGAACGGGGGAGGGGCAGAGAGAGAGGGAGACACAGAATCTGAAACAGGCTCCGGGGTCTGAGCCACCAGCCTAGAGCCCGACGCGGGTCTTGAACTCACAGACCATGAGATCATGACCTGAGCTGGTCTGACGCTTAACCGACTGAGCCACCCCGGCGCCCCAAGACGCACAAATCCTAACTGCACAGCTCACTGAACTCTCAGAATCAAACTTGGGTCTGACGCTGCCACGAAGTCACAGAACAGAATACCAGCAGTATCTTCCAGGCTCCTTCCTCTCCCAGTACTCCCCAATCTCCCCCTCCTCTCCTTAGATGATCAATATCTTGACTTCTGTCGTTACAGATCAGTTTGCCTGTTTTAGTTCATATGCACACCCTCTGACTCAGAGAGACCGTGTACAGTTGCACCCTGACAGAAACACGCATCCCTATGAAAACAAAAGACACGTAAACCAACGTTTCTCGTCCTCGTTTTGAACTTGTCTATGCCTTCTTTTTAATTGCGTTTTTGAAAGAGTCCATTTTACAACCCATTTCAAAGTGTTTTCTCTTACATATTTTAGCTCTACTGATCTGTGTTTTCCATTTTATCAGTTAGTATTTTTTATAGATGTTATTGTCCTCAGCTTTTAGCTGGTTTTGTGATTCTTTTTGTAACATTCTTGTCACATTGGGTGGGCGGATGGGTTAAGTGGGTGATGGGCATTGAGGAGGGCACTTTTCCGGATGAGCACTGGGTATCATATGTTAAGAGAAGAATCCCTGGGTTCTACTTCTGAAGCCAAGACTACACTGTGTGTTAACTAACTTGAATTTAACTAAAAGAAGAAAAGGAAAAAAAATCAAGGCACCAAATGTTGCTCTAAAGGTAGCTTTGGTCTTATCTCATTGGATTTCATAAATAGTATTTTAATATTTCTTATTTACAAATAGTGATTATAATACTGAGACATTGTCACTCATAAATTTTCTTTTTTCAGAATTTGTACAGATTTTATTTCTCCCTTAGTATATTGTCGTCTTGAAAACCAAGTATTTTTATTAGATAAAATTTTTTTATTTATTTATGTACTTATGTATTTATTTGTTTATTTGACAACTATTAACTTTATTGCCTAGTGTAGGAAATTGTATGAATTACTAAACAAGATAGGAGATATAGATAGAAGATAGATAGATAGACAATAGATTTAGATATACACATGTATAAATATATATACATCCATATGGTATTCAAAATACTTTCTTATTACTTTATGATTTACTTGATTTCTTTAAGACTCAAGTAGATATGTGACAGTCTCCTATAATGTCTTATTTTTTCTAATATTTGCTTTATACCGCTTAAATTTGTGATTTTCCCTTAATGTTATCAAAGAAATTAAATTTAGTATACTATACTTAAATCTCATCCTTTCCTCTATCTTATGTTTGTTAACAGAAAATGAAATTGCTGTGAATAACTTATTTAATTAACATTTTGTGTTTTCTCCTTGAGGTTTATTTTGGTCACTTCCTTTTTCCAATTATCAGAGTTAAATTTTAATTATATTAGTGCTTTCCAATTGTCCTTTAAGAAGAAGTCTTAAGGTAACCTGGGTGGCTCATTCCCTTGAGCCTCCGACTTTGGCTCAGGTAATGATCTCCAGGCTCATGAGTTTGAGCCCCCTGCCTGGCTCTGTGCTGACAGCTGGGAGCCTGGAGCCTACTTGGAATTCTGTGTCTCCCTCTCTCTCTCATCTGCCCTTCACCGTCTCATGCTCTCTCTCTCTCTCTCTCTCTCTCTCTCTCAAAATAAATAATAGAAAGTTATTTTTTTTAAAGAAGGCCTAGAATTTCTGAGAATCTTAATTGTATTTCTCTCTTGAGTAGCTGATATCCATGTTCAGGTTATATTTTTATTTTCAAAATGATATGTGTGGTGGCATATTTTCTATCTTCCTGTTGTTGAAGTATTTCTTTATGACATTTTAAGACATGCAAGAAATCATTTTTGAACTTAAAATTGTTGGAACATTGTCTCTTTTTCTCAAAATTTGGAAATAAGTCTTTATTATTTTTTAGTACTTAGGCCTGTGCAAAAGAATTCTAATTCCAATTGTTGCTTTGCAATTGACACAAGTTTTCTCCTTAGTTTTGTTTTGGTTTGTTTTGACCTACCTTAGAGACTTTAGGATTTGCTCTTTAATCTTTAAAATTCAACGTTGGCCAGACGCAATATCCACCACATGTATGTAAACAAACGTCATGAATCTTTCTTCCAGTCAGTTACTATTTCTAGCTCTGCTGATCTTTTAAATTTCCCATTTCTTTTTTTTTTTAATTTTTTTTAAGGTTTTATTTATTTTTGAGACAGAGAGAGACAGAGCATGAACAGAGGAGGGGCAGAGAGAGAGGGAGACACAGAATTGGAAGCAGGCTCCGGGCTCTATGCTGTCAGCACAGAGCCCGACGCGGGGCTCGAACTCACGGACCGCGAGATCGTGACCTGAGCTGAAGTCGGAGGCTTAACCGACTGAGCCACCCAGGCGCCCCTAAATTTCCCATTTCTTAACGTTAGCAAGTGTCATGCAGAACTGAAGGCTTTTATCTCATCACTTCAATATTTGTCCTTTTTTCTTCCTTAGGGAGATTGTCTCAGGTTCTCATCTAATATAGTTTGTCTCTGTCTCATTTCTTTCCTTTCTTTGCTACCTCCAATGCACCACTGAGATTCTGCCTCCCTTTTAGTATGCCCCTCCCCATGGGAGCCCATTGTCCTCTTCTTGTTTTATCTTACTCTTTTCTGTCGTTAGCACTATCTGCTCCAGGCTTATTTTAGATATTGAAAATAAGTAGATTCTGACATTTTATCTGGCCGATACAGTGTTGAAAATTTTATCTTGTTCTTCGAGACTTCAAAATGCTGGTAATGTTTTGTGTAATGTTCATTACTCTCAGTTTTGTTTTTTTGTTTGGTTTTGGTTTTGGTTGTTTGTTTGTTTCTTCTTTCCAACATGTATCCTTGCGTGAGGAAAAAGCAATCCTTGGGACACATTATTTACCATACACCGTATGTCTTCTTTCCCTTGGCTTTATAGCAGATCCATGGTGGTTAGTCACAGATCTTCCACTGGAGATGTGATTCATGCGAGTAATTCTTAGTAAAAGTATTTGGATTTAGTTCAACATTGTAGATTAGCCTGGGATCTTTTGAAAACGGTGAGGCTCCCTGGGGCTCTAAATCAGTGGATAAAGAAACAAACAGCACATAAACTACCATCAACATCATGTACTGAGACCAGAACTCCTGTTATCTCTAAATCTTAATTTGGTCAATATTTTAATCAGGGAGACTAAAAGTCCCTGGAGGTAATCTTACCTCTTTCAAAAGTATTCCTTTTTTTTTTTTTCTTTTTTACGATTATTTATTTACTTTCTAGAAAGAGAGAGAGAGAGAACGTGCACGAGTGAAGCAGGGGCAGAGAGAGAGAAAGAGAATCCCAAGCAGGCTCTGCACTGTCAGCACAGAGCCGGAGGTGGGGCTCCAACTCATGAACTCAAGATCATGACCTGAGCCAGAACCAAGAGCTGACCGCTTAAAGCCTGAGCCACCCAGAGACCCCAGAACTACTCCTTTTTAAACATTTGCTAACAGTATTTCTCTAGGAGCATACATGAAAATGAATTGGGATGGGCAACACTACTCTATATCAAGAAGTGGTACTCAGGGGCACCTGGGTGGCTCAGTCGGTTGAGCATCGGACTTCAGCTCAGGTCATGATCTCGCGGTTTGTGCGTTCGAGCCCCGCATTGGGGTCTGTGCACACAGCTCGGAGCCTGGAGCCTGCTTAGGATTCTGTGTCTCCCCCTTCTCTCTACCCCTTCCCTGTTCATGCTCTGTGTCTCTCTGTCTCTCAATAATAAATAAATGTTAAAAAAAAAAAAAAGTGGTACTCAGATTAAAAAAAAAAAAAGCCTTCTGCAGTCCTCTAAATGATTTTTATTTTTATGAATTTTCTTTTTTATTTTTAAGAGAGAGAGAGTGTGGGGGTGGACAGAGGGAGAGAGAGAATCTTACACAGGCTGTATGCTCAGCACTTAGCACAAAGTCTCTAAAACAAAGTCTCTAAAACGGTTTTGTTCCCCAGGCCCTGGGATCAAGTCCTGAGCTGGGGTCTGAGGCTCAACCGACTGAGCCACCCAGGTGCCCCCACAGGATGAGGTTTGCAGAAACATGGGAGAGGCTGTAGGTCACTGAATACTCGCAGTCATCGTTTCTCTTGCCTCTGCGGTTTTACATCTGATGGAAAAACCTCTGTCCACTATTACATTTACCTGAATAATTTTTTTAAAATTTTTTTTAACGTTTATTTATTTTTGAGAAAGAGAGAGACAGAGCATGAACGGGGGAGGGCCAGAGAGAGAGGGAGACACAGAATCTGAAGCAGGCTCCAGGCTCTGAGCTGTCAGCACAGAGCCCAACGCGGGGCTCGAACCCACAGAGCAGGAGATCATGGGCTCGAACCCACAGAGCAGGAGATCGTGACCTGAGCCGAAGTCCGACGCCCAACCGACTGAGCCACCCAGGCGCCCCTACCTGAATAATTTTTAAAGGTCTTTCAAATCTTTGCTTAGATCTCACCCTAACCTCCTGCGGGTGGTATGTTTAAAATCCCCGTATCAAATTAAGAGCTCCTGATTTGTTACCATGGGAACCCGTGATTGCTTCTATGCAGTCTGTAGCACAAACCTTCACTGAAAATGCCTCGGTACTTGTCACTCCTGAGTTCAGTGAAAGTGCCTTAAATGGCACCGCACTACTAATAGCAATAATCTAGGTTCAATAAATAGGAATTAATTGAATGGATGAAGGAGCTGCTCACTAGATATTAGATTCCAATTTCAGCAACTAATTTTCAACTTCTGCATTTTGAGATACGATAAAGGCCAGGGGCTCAGAAATGTCCCAAGTCAATCAGAAGTATGGGGGGTGGGACCGGAGGGGGGTGATGGGGTCATGTGGGTGGGAAGGGGTCTGCTTCTTCAGCCAGCATCTCCTGTTTTGAAAATCCTATGGCTTTTGCCAAAGCCCCAGACTCCACCCATACCTTATACACAATGAGAGCCAACCAGGGGAAAAGTCTGAACGTGAGAACGGAGACACTAAGAAACTGAGATAAAGTACATTGGGTTCTAAAAAGCCTAAATCTAAAAGATACATTTTCCTGGACCAGTTCACTGCTTAAAGAAATGAGTTTGTGGCTCCGAGCTACAGGTAAACAGCTAGGCTTCATGAATTACAGGTGTACATACTGTTCCTTAGGGCCCAGAATTTAAATTCATACCACTGAATAGTTTTTAAAGGCTTTAACACATTATTTTGTTTGTATGCAAATGAGGGCTGCTAATTTCAAATGAGTCTTAACTATTTATTTAAGTAGTCCCAAAGGATCTCTACTTGAAAACAATTTGCTAGCAGTTATTTCAAGTACCAACACACTCAGAAAATAATAAACTGTGTTTTAAATTAGTGTAGTAACTTGGGTTACCAATTCCAACAGATCTCTCTAATTAATCTGAATCAGAAAGTGTAATGCAGACGGTATCTTTTTTCTTCACCTGAATTTAAGATTCCGAAGAGAAAATGAAAATGTCTTAGGCACAAACATGCAAAGAAGATATTACAGTTAATGAAGAACCTTTGTATAACTGCCCATTTGAGCTTAACAACAAGGATATGGCAATATAGTCAACAAGTGAGGTATATAATATTAATATGCTTACATAGATAATGAGGCAATGGGTCCCAGTTGGGAGAGCCACAACTTGGACCCGTGACTTACAATATAATCATGACTCTAAATGATCTTGGTCACGGGTTGCCACACTGAATAATTCCAGATGGTCACCATTTACATCATGAGGCCATTCAATGATCCTGAGTGGCTGACCGCGTTTAAAGCAATCGGAATATTTACGAACCCCATGTAAGGCATTTTGTAACAGCAAAGACTGTTGCTGTTTTTTGTTGTTGGTGGTGGTTTTTGTTTGTTTGTTTTTTGTTTTTTGTGTTTTTTTTTATCAGCAAATACTGTTAGTATTCTGGACATGACTGAGGCGTTTTGTATCATTCTCAGCATCTCAAGGTGAAATAATAGTTTTTCTTTTTTACTTTTTTTTTCAAAAAGAGTCGGAGACACTGAACCACTGAACACAATCTCACAGATCCTACCTGGCTTCTAAATTTAGAATTTTTGAATTGGAATCATAGGTCTAAAGGTGGAAACGATTTTATGGTTCATCTAGCACAATTTCTGATTTTACGTTTAAAGATGTTGAGAACTAGATTCTAAAATGACTTGTTGAAGTTTGCAACAGTTAGGTTGTGACAGAACCAGACTTCTCACGAGAAAATTGTTCTGTTGACTTATTCTAGATTTTTTCTATAACGCCCTGCTTTACATACTATTTTCTAAGTCATATAAGCATTTGTAAAATATTTTTCCAAGTTTTTACTGGGATATAGCTCTCTTCAGAGCCTACTGAGCTATAGTAAAATAATAGCTAAAGGTCAGGAAAGAGTTGTTTTCTAGATAGTGCCCAGCAAATAGCAGGTGTTCAGTAAATTTTTATTGATGACACAAAGGACTAGAAATAATGAAGTACCAGAAATTATAAATAAGTGATTTTATTACTACTACATATCTAATGAAGTAAGTATGTAAAGGGAAAACTGATATTGATAAAGACCAAAAGTATGAAGTATCATAGTTAAAATCCAATGGTAAATCTTCAGTGAGGATACTGACTGTATATTAATTGTATGCTATATGTGGGGTTCCTGGCTTATCTAGTATAAGAAGTAATGTGGTTTCAGCTAACCTGCTTCACTTGGACATCAGTTCTTTCATTTTCTAAAGGTAGATTTTAAAAATACTTATCTTCTAGGATTGCAGAGTCTTATATATCCATCCAAAGAGCAAAGGTGAAAAGAAAGACAGAAGGAAGATCTCAGGAGTGGGGCACCTCTGTGACTCAGTCAGTTAAGTGTCAGACTTTGGCTCAGGTCATGATCTCTCATGGGTTTGAGCCCTGCATCAGGCTCTGTGCTGATGGCTCAGAGCCTGGAGCCTGCTTTGGATTGTATGTCTCCCGCTCTCTCTGCCCCTCCCCTGCTCACTCTCTGTCCCTCAATCTCTCTCAGAAATAAATAAACATTAAAAAAAAAAAAAGAATATCTCAGGTATGTTTATGGGCCAGGCCTAGAATGCCACATGTCACTTCTCCCCACATCTCATTGGTCAGGAATTATCTTATGACCCCATCAGGATGCAAAAGAGGCTAAAACTAATAGAATACAGATTTTATGTGAAAGTGAGGGGATATTATGTAACCTTTGTAACACCCCCCCCCAAATACCTGCAGCATTTTAGCATAATTGAGAATGACCTCTTGCTCATGTTATTCTCCAATCACTTGGGGCAGGGAAGGATCGGTTCCTTGTCCGTTCGTTCATTCAGGGACATTGGCACCTTCCAGTTAGTAGCTGTCTTCAAGACCTGTGATATGCCAACATTAAAATGCACCAGTAACACCTGGAGGACTCACCAAAGTGGATTGTTGGATCTGCTCCCAGAGTTTCTGATTCGGTAGGTTTGGATTGGGGTCTGAGGATTTTCATGTTTAATAGGCTCCTAGATAATGCTGGTGCTGTGATGTTGTAAGTCTGGGGATAGTGATTTGAGATCCTCTGTGTTTGGCTTTGGTAACCACTTTCTGTACCCCCAAAGTCTTCTATATCCTTATACCTAGTCACAGCAAAAGACCGAGACCACATGGAAAGTCCTGGGGATGTTTATGGGCCAGGCCTAGAAGTGGTAAAATCATTTCCTCCTACTTTCTGTAACTCAGAAGTTGTCCTACAACCCTTACATCTATGCACAGGGGACTGAAACTCACAGCATGCAAGGAAGGAGGGAAGCACACAAATGATGGTGACTGGTAGTGGTCTTAGTCACCAATGCTGGATACACATCATCTAAATATTGATAATGATAATAATGATTTTTTTTTAATTTTCTCTATTTTATTGTTTAAGTTTATTTATTCTGAGAGAGAGTGCAAGAGGGGCAGAGAGAGAGGGAGACAGAGAGAGTCCCAAGCAGGCTCCGCACTGTCAGTGCAGAGCCCGATGTGGGGCTCGAACCCATGAGACCATGAGATCATGACCTGAGCTGAAATCAAGAGTCAGACACTTAAGTGCCTGAGCCACCCAGGTGCCCCGATAATAAAGATTTATTAAGATTTCTTTCACTATTGATATAATCAGAGAGGAAATCTCAGTTAAAGAGCTACTTCGCCACTAGAATTCCTTTATCACCTATTAGGCAAGGGAATAATGAACGAGAAATGTCACTGACTCCCTCAGGACGCCCATGGATAACACGGTAAACTGTGATGTTAATGCTTGTCCATTTTAAAATATTCTTCGAACTGAAAACATTTTTGAAAGAAAGGTAAAGAAATTGCCCTTTTCATAAGTGTCGGTGAGGAAATAGACCAACTCAAATTCAGTAGTTTTCTCAAGTGCCTTTCATGACAGAGAGAGCCATGTGTGAAATTAAACAGCATGTGTCACTTTGTTGAGGTTTTTCTGTGGGTTGTGTTTTTCTAAGGGTAAGCTGAGCAATTCCAACAAAGTTTTCACGGCACCATTTATAACTTTTCCTATATTTATTTACTCGGAAATATATTATTCTTCATGTCACAGTGCCAAGAAATCTGGTTAGTAAAAATGCCACATTCTTTTATTTGATTTTATTTGATTTCATTAGGGACCATCAGCCTAGCTGCTTAAGTGCCCGACTACCGTTTGCAGTTAAACATTCATTAAGGAATCCCCAGTGGGTTCATTTGTTTCACTGAGGTCCAATTACAGTGCCACAAAAGCAGTTTTTGGAGCAATTAGCTGATTTTTCCTGTTTATGTTCTGTCTCTTTAGGAAGAGGGCTAGCTTGTGGAGGTCAGATTTTTAATTAGGCACGATTTAGGGCCAATAAGAAAACTGATAATTTACTAAATGGCTGTGGTGGACTCAAGAGCTCAAAGCAGAGGTAAATAACGCAACAGGGACCCCAGGACTCTGTTTTTCTGGTGTGCACGGCTCGGAGCCCTCCGACTCGAGGAATAGATTATGCGTTAAATGGTTGTCATTGATGCTAATGGGCCACGCAGGGCACCAGTGTTTTAACCTCAGGTGCCACCAGGGTTCGTTATCCACAGTGGTTTTGTTCCTGGTAGTATGTCAGGAATAAGAGGGATTCGCTTGTGTTTTGTTTCCTCCAAGTTGGTCTGAGAAAGAGACATTTGGTAACACAGTGCAGGAGTGTACAATTACCAAAACGAGGGCATCTACCAAACAACCCTCAATTGACTAATTGTAAGATTAACATCCTAAGTGTTACATGGGCCGAATTACGTCTCCTCCAAAATTTGTATGTTAGAGTTCTAACCCGAGGATGTGACTGCATTTGGAAACAGGGTATTTAAAGAAATAATTAAGGTTGATGAGGTCATTTGGGTGGGCCCGCATCCAATATGACTGGTGTCCTTATAAAAAGGAGATTAGGACACAGGTACACATACAAGGAAGACAATGCGAGGGCACATGGGGAGAAGATGGCATCTATAGGGCCACGAGAGAGTCCTCGAGAAACCAACCCTTCCGACAGCTCGATCTTGGACTTCTAGCATCCTGGGCTGTGAGGAAATCAATTTCTGTTGTTGAATCCGTGGGTGTGGGGTACTTTGTCACAGCAGGGCTAGTGTCCTAATACATAGACCTACTGGATGCATTTGAATACTCATATTTAGGCAATAGACATGTATGATTCCATGAATCCCCATTAATTATCCCAAGTCTACGGCATCCCAGCACAACGCCAAAACAAGGTGGAATGATTTGGATTCCAGGTGACGCCATCCAGTCATCTAAGCAAGAACAAGAGAGCGTTCTCCCAATGACAAGTCCCTGTATAAGGACTATTTCTGGGATTGAAAGCAAAGCAATAATATATTTAGAAAAAGCTCCTGCAAACTGTGAGGGCTTCAGCTCCAAACTATGCAGAAGAAACACATTTTTGGAAATTTAAGGAGGAAAAAGGGGATTTTAAAAAGACAATTGGGAGATTTAGACAGGCATGAACGGGTAAGAAGCCACCTATTGTTAAACAGAAACATTTTTTAATGTTTATTAATTTTTGAGAGAGGGAGAGAGGCAGAGCGTGAGTGGGGGAAGGTCAGAGAGAGAGAGGGAGACACAGAATCCGAAGCAGGCTCCAGGCACTGAGCTGTCAGCACAGATCCCAATGCAGGGCTCGAACTCACAGACTGTCAGACACTTAACTGACTGAGCCACCCAAGTGCCCCAAATAGAAACATTTTTTAAAATGAAATAAGAGGGGCGACTGGGTGGCTCAGTCGGTTAAGCATCTGACTTTGGCTCAGGTCATGATCTCACAGTCCATGAGTTCAAGCCCTGTGTCCGACTCTGTGCTCACAGCTCAGAGCCTGGAGCTGCTTTGGATTCTGTGTCTCCCTTCTTCTCTGCTCCTCCCCGCCGCACGCTCTGTCTCTCTCCTTCTCAAAAATCAATAAACATTAAAAAAAAAAAGAAAGAATAGAAACATAAGTGCTACTGGTGACATACCTATTAAGTTAGTGTTAAGGCTACAATGCAACCCACTTTTATTCACCAAAACCTTCCCTGTTCTCTGACTTCCAGAAGATGGCTTGCAAATTTGCTTTACTTTATTGAGATCATACGCTTTATAGGGGACTCTTTTTCAATGTCTGGATATTTATCAAAATGACTGCCGGATTGAAAATTTGGAATTTTTGATTCCAACATCTCAACCCGCGTCTCCCCAGAGAGAGTGACTGTACTTCGGCCTTCTCCTCTTGCCCAGGGTTCATCACAGACTGAACAGAAAAAATGCAAAGCGCGCCACCCCTACCACACCCTGGCATCACCTCCCTTTTTACTTACCAATATTCAGCTCCTTTCCTTTTTTTTCTTTTTTTTTAACCATGCTCCATTCCCAAAGTGGGGCTTGAACTCATGACCCTGAGATTGAGAGTTACGTGCTCTACTGACTGAGCCACCCGAGCACCCTCCAGCTCCTTTTTATTGCTAACACCAGAACGTGTGACATAATTCCTGAATACCAGCACTAAAATCCACACAGAGGAAGAGCTGGCCCACAGCAGTGAATCCCGTGTGCTGAAATTCAACTCGGATGATCTACATGAGTTTTAGGAAGAAGGTATGTTTGTCTGTATGTGTCTCTCTCTTGATTCTTTTTTTTTTTAATATTTATTTATATTTGGGGGGGGGCGGGGGCAGAGAGAGAGGGAGACAGAGGATCCGAAGTGAGCTCTGACTGACAGCACTGACAGCAGAGAGCCCATTGAGGGGCTCGAACTCAGGAACCCTATGAGATCGTAGCCTGAACCACAGTCAGGCACTTGGCCAACTGAGCCACCCAGGCTCTCTTGATTCGCTTGATTCTTAACAGACAAAAATGTTAAAGTATTTTGGTTATTCCTTCATCTTGCACATAAAATCAGTTTTTGCTAAATAGTTTCTTTAAGAAAAGGATTTCATCCTGTATCCTCAGGACAGAGTCATTTCATGGACTCTCTCCTTTTTCCCGTACAACCATCCTGCAGACTGAGGTGTGATCAACTTCTCCCACAAGGAATTAGGGGAATTGAAGGGGGAATTAGGGGATGGAGTAATTATCCAACTGGCTCAGAGGGAACAACAACAAAGAAGAAAACAGAAGGCATTTACCTATTTAACTCATTTCTTGTATTAATGAATTTTAACAAGTGTCTTGACGACCTGTTACATCTTTTAAAAAATAGGTGAAAAAGCATAGAAAAGTCTTGAGAAAAGGGGGATATTTAACACTTTAAATTGGTTTACCTGCTTATGGCAAAGAATAGATCTACACTGGATCTAATTCTGTCACCACGTGACTATTGAAACTAAAGGGAAAATGCCACGGATATTTGGAAAGATAACACACACAGCAGTGTTAGAAATTCAGTAAATACTTATGGATTGATTGAAATTGCTCTAGCAGACAAGAAAACCCCATCTGGATGAGAATATTTTGATATAAAGCTAGGAAATGGAGTTACTACTTTGGGGTAGTGTAGCCAAAAGGACCTTTTGAGGCTTGCTAAATTGTCACGTATGAAACAATCCACAATGACTAATTTTCTCCCTTCCTTCCTTCCTTCCTTTCTTCTTTCTTTCTTTCTTTCTTTCTTTCTTTCTTTCTTTCTGTTAATTCTTTCTGTGCCATTTTTCGGAGTACTTTTTCTGTTCATGTTTCCCTCTTAAGGAATCCACCCCATCCTATGAATTTGCAATTCATGATTAAGAAAAATTTATTCAAAGTGTATCTAAATGAAGAGAAGCCTCATTTTAAATAAAGTTGCAAAATAGTCTCTCATAATAATCTGCTTAAACCTTAGTATGTCATCTTTTCTTGACATCACTTTGGGGTGTTCATAAGACTTTCTGATATGTTTCTTGGTTCTTTTAAAAGAATTTTGTAATGTTTATTTTTGAGAGAGAGAAGGCACACAAAAGCGTAGCAGGGGAGGGGCAGAGAAGGAGGGGGCAGAGGATCCAAAGCAGGCTCCCTGCTGACAACAGAGAGCCCAATCCTGGACTCAAACCCACAACCCTGAGATCATGACCTGAACTGAAACCAAGAGATGGATGCTTAACTGACTGAGCCACACAAGTGCCCCAATTTGTTTCTTGGTTCTTAGTTGTTTTCTGTTTGTTTGTTTGTTTGTTTTTTTCTAGGAGGATTCCAGTTTATACCCATTGACCTACCTTTGTTATGAACAATACCATCGTTAATTTGCAAATCGATAGCTGTTTACACAATAAGTCATAAGCTGACTATGTATAGCCAAGTTTCTAGGTAATATCTCTCGGGTCACTAAAATGCCCCTACCTAAGTAGGACTTCCATGGGAAAGCCCGTGAGGACCTGGGTCCAGTGTGGCTATTCTGGTCTGACTGAAAGCTGGAGCCATCATGAGATCTTCCTATTCAAATGAGAAGGGCTGATATATACATTAATTTTGAAACTCGAGTCCTGTGTGACTTGAAATTCTTTCAGGAGGGTAATTAATAATAATCAGTCACTGAAGTAACTTTGTACAAACAATGAGCAGCACTGGATTCCCTGTAGACCAAAAATAAACATATGGCTTTCAGAGAACTCAGCTGACAAAGTCAAAGAGAGCAATTCTTCCTAACTCGTATGTAGAATTTGAAACCACAATCCTCCACCTTTGTCTCTTCTGTCCAGCGTTTTCACTTGGATCACTTCCATTATCACAAATATTGGAATTTTAGTGATTTTTTACATCATTTATGAACAAAAGATGCTTTTGATAAATAGAAGCTTTAGTTAACCCTGCTCTTAGAAAAAGGTATAGAAAAGTCACCTACCATTGAACTTTTTCCACAATCCTTATTTGAAGTATAAATATAAACACATTCAGAAATATTTTACGGGTTTACCCGGGATGCAAACAATGCTCTTTTTAATCCTGGATCAATCTGACTTGCTTTATTCCTGTGAGAGACTGTCCAATAAATTAGATTTCCCAGTAGTGGCCATTCCTAATGGAAATCTCAATAAACTCTCTTTCAACAAGTGTTTACCTACACTTGAAGTGAAATCTAGGAGGCCATTGGGTCAGAACATGGGCGAAGGCTACTTACTATTATGTAGGAACTGAAACCCACACTTTAATTTCTCATTATTTGGAATCAAACTATACATTTTGAATATATAAAAGTTAGACAAACTAGTATTTTTGAATTAAGAAAAATAGATTATTTTGCTATTAGACTTTTTTTTTTTAATTTTTTTTCAACGTTTTTTATTTATTTTTAGGACAGAGAGAGAGACAGAGCATGAACGGGGGAGGGGCAGAGAGAGAGGGAGACACAGAATTGGAAACAGGCTCCAGGCTCCCAGCCATCAGCCCAGAGCCTGACGCGGGGCTCGAACTCACTGACCGCGAGATCGTGACCTGGCTGAAGTCGGACGCTTAACCGACTGCGCCACCCAGGCGCCCCGCTATTAGACTTTTAATTTGGAATCTCTGTACAGATATCATTAATCTGACGAATTAAATACAAACAGAAAGTTTATCGTGTCAAAATAATTTCCTATTACGCTACAGCTTTGCAGCCACCTGTAAGCTAATAATGCAATACAGATTTACGTAGAAAATGATCCTAATCCTTGTGAAAATATTGAAGTCATATATTGAGTTGAATTAAGAAAAGCAAACAGCCTAATGACTTTGTGTTAGTTTAACTTTTTCACTATTGTTTCAGGTCGGATTTCATGTTTGTTTGTTTGGTTGGTTTTTGTTATTATAGGATGAGGAACCCAAAACAGCAAATTACTAATTCTGTTATTTGTATTAGATACTATTGCAAATTTAACATGGTCTTTTTCTTTTGTTCCTTTCTTGTACATTTCCAGTGACCTGTCTCATGTTCAAGAATGAAAGCCATATATTATATTGAAAGCAAATAGAACTTTGCAGTAAAACGTTGGAATTAAAAAAAATAAAATAAAATCACCCAAAGGCCCAAGGATCGTATGCAGGGTGTCTACATGCTAACAAGCAGCCTAGCTGGCTTCCAAGTTTGGGCCAGAGGGAGCGTAAAGCCTGTTCATGTTTCATAGCGCACCTTTGTACCACCAGCCCACAATCTGAAACCCTTCATTTCTACCCAGGTTACTGAATCTACCTCAAGGTGATCCTGGCATCTACTCAGCCTCCTCCATTTCACATACATTTTCTAATTGATTCCAGAATGAACTTAAAAAAAAAAAAAAAAAAAAAACCACGCTAATTGGCTAAATGCTTTATTGGCTTCCCATGTTCTGAGGATAAAACCCAAACTTGGACCTGACCTGTAAGGCTTTAACTGGCTGGCTTCTCTCTCATGGCACCTTGGCCCCATATCTGGTTTTCATCCACACCTACTGGGTTGCAGTTTCTCCCCTGAACCAGATTTCCCTCTGCTTCGGGACCTTGGCTTTTCCCTCTGACTGGGTTTGAAGCATAGTCACAGTTTTAGCAGGCTTTTGGACTGTCTACCGTGGAATGCTTGAAGGTCCTTTCCCGGATGTTCTATTACTGAACATGTGTGACAGGAAGTTTAAGAAAGAACACTGCTCTCACACTCCCTGGATTAGAAGCCCAGTTCTCTCACTTACTATCCATCTAACCTTCGGATAGTCACTTTGCCTCACTACACCTCAGGTTCAACGTTCGTAAAAGGTGACAGTTAAAGGGGAACCTGAGTGACTGGTTGGTTAATCATCCAACTCTTGATTTTGGCTCAGGTCATGATCTCATGGTCTGTGCGTTCAAGCCCCACTTCATGCTCTCTGCTGTCAGAATAGAGCCCACTGTAGATCCTCTGTCCCCACCTCTCTCTTCCCTTTCCCTGCTGGTTTTCTCTCTCTCTCTCTCTCTCTCTTTCAAAATAAATAAATAAACTTTAAAAAAAAGGTGATAATTAAAGAACTACCCCAAATGTTGTTATGGAGATCAGAAGAGTTAATGGATATAAAGCCCTTACATCATTCCCAGTACAAAGTAAACTTTAATTACTATTATTATTATCATCATCCTCGTCATCATAATCATGATTGTTACATTTTGCCCAAGCTACAACCAAAGCACACCCCCCAAGAAAGCTCATATGCCATAAGGAAGGTGCCTATAGTGTCTCATGTATAAACCAGTTCATATCCTAATTCATGCTGACATAGGAAAGAAACAATTTTGAATCCATAGAAGAGGATGAGCGAAATTTTAATTCAAGAAACAAAATTAACCCTGAATGAGAAATAGTGATAATTTTCCTCATCACCCTTATGTCAGTTTCTCCATTGCTTTCGCAAGGCAGGATTAACATGAGACTCATAGGCACACACTATTTCGATATCGTCATAAACATCCTTCTCATTATAGCTGTTCGTAATTATCCTCAACAAGTAAACACTGTGTCTTACTGTAGCCCAGCCTGCGTAAGCCATTATTTCTGTTTGGGTGCTCTCTACGTTAATGTTTCCTTATTCTGGGTTTCTTCACCCCAATACAACCCCCAAGAACGGTTTCCAAATGTTCCCTGCTACTTTGGATTGTATTCCTGGAAAATTGAATGCAAGAGTTGAAATGGATTTTTCTTCTAAGAACCCAGGCTTTTATATGGACTGAAGATCCAGCGTAAGTTTTAACAGTGTCAATAGTCTGAACACACTGGGTTGTATGCCGGCCTCACTGCCTTCCATGACTGAGCTAACCATTTAACTAGGTTACACCGATTTCGGGGTGAAACTTTGTTTTCTTGTCAGCCTTTTTAATCTAAGAAGATAGCTTTTGACAGCATCCTTATTTTATTTATTTTCAAAATGCCCTCAAACACCTTCTTCTATTCCAAGTATCTTCTAGTCAGCATCCTTATGCAGCTCCAAGGGAGTGCCTCTTGTTTTTATCTTTCATGGACTATGTGTTTTAACTAATAAGCTTTGTTCTGGGAAATAATTGTTAGCTTTGCAAACACATCATGTGTGTTAAGTGCATGCCACACAATTTTAAAAAGTACATCTAGGCTGTGAATGTAAAACATATGAATAAAAAGTAATGTGAAAGTTTAAAAAAAATTTTTTTTTAATTTATATATTTATTTTGGGAGACACAGAGACAGAGCCCATGGGGGAGGGGCAGAGAGAGAGGGAAACAGAGAATCCCAGGCAGCTCAGCACTGTCACCGTGGAACCTGATGTGGGGCTCAAACCCAGGAAACCATGAGATCATGACCTGAGTGGAAACCAAGAGTCAGACACTCAACCAACTGAGCCACGCAGGAGCCCCAACAAGTTTGTTAAAACTCAACACAAAGAATAGTCCCTAAAAGTAGCTGTTTTTTCTAACAGTGTTGCAACAACTCACGTTCTATTGAAATTCCTTTCAAAGCCCACTGTGCAAGATAATGGAAATTCTTTGAGATTAAGTATAATTTTTTAAAACACATGTAAAAGGCAAAAATAGTAACTAATTTTGGGTAATGAAGTTATTTATATATATAAATTAGATGCATCAATTATACACAATTGATGAAATGATAAAGTTCATGTACTCACCACTAAAATTGCAAATAAAGAGAATTTCAGAATTAGAATAGCAAAAATGGTTTGAACAGTGGCAAAACAGCCTTCCTCAGGGGGAAAATTAAAATAAGTGCCCAGTCATTCCTGAACTAAGTGTTGTATGTATGAAGATGGTTGGCACACGACCAGTTTAGAATGGACATTGCTCATTTGGACGTACAGATGCCAATACATTTGTTTTATATGTTTCATGCATATTGGGAATTATAAAGTACAGAGGCAGCACAGTGGAATAGCTACGAACATGGACTCTAGGCTCAGGCAGGTGTGGGACTGTGTTCACATCCACTAATTGCTGGCCCTCTGCCCTTGGGTAAATATTTAACCTCTTTATATCTCACTCTTCTCCCATGTAAAATATGAGTATTTGCTGTGTAGATTATTAAGATAGTGTAACAAATAGCTTAATAAAGTGTGTGGCACAATAATAAATTTCCATTACATTTGTTATTAGTAAGTTATAAAAAATGTTTCTCTCACTTCATATTTATTTATTTCATATCGTCAAGAAGAAAATCATTTCAACACATCTAAAAGTATGGAACCAACGAGTCAGGATAGAAAAATCTAACTCACACGCTAAAAGAATATTTCAGTTGCTGTAGACGGGCTCCGTTATAAATATATGTCATTAGCAAATGGCCTACCCAAAATACTTGAGCACACAGAAAAAACTCAGGGCCGTATAAGCACTCTTTTTAAGTCATCATTTTAGTCTTTGGCATTTTTGATTTTCTTTTTTTATTGGGTTGGATGTTGATTAATTTGGGTTTAATTGGGAGAGGAGAGACAAGATAAAGGTTTTTGTTGGGCAAAGAGTGGGTTAAAAGGAGCCTTTGAAGATGTTCCAAAAGAGTCACCAAGGGAAGACTTACCACTGGTACTATATTCCAGAATGTTTATTTTTCTTTCTCACTGGTTTCAAATGGGTCAGCATTGTCAGGAGAACAAGTCGTAAACAAAGACCTATCTCCGATTACATCGGCTCCTGGGGCCATCAACAAAGTAAACATCAGTCACCCCCTGATAAATACGATGATTATCTGTTATTGGACACTCACAGGCCCGGCCTACCCACCACTGGCACAGCTAATGAATCTACTTATTTCTAATATAAATAAACCGGACAGAGGAAGTGGTCAGCAAAAGCTGAATTTGAAGGTTAAGATGGGGAGATGGTTAATAAAAATGCTCAAGGCTGACATTTCCTTTTTATTGGAAACATGCTTTTCTTAAGAGTGACATGGTCTTATGTCAGGTTTTAAGGTCCTTTTAGATGTGTGTTCTTTTTTCTAACTGGAAAAAAAAACAATTCCACAAGACAATGTTTAAAGTCTATCATGGTTCCGCTACAGAACTAAATATGAGAAAACATAATTACTTGCATCTTTAGCCACTTGTTACTTAAAAATGGTGATGTTAACAGGACGTATCTCCTCTGAGGAACAGTTTACCAAGATTTGTGAAAAGCCATAAAGTTGCTTATACTCACGGCTCAAGTAATTCTACTTATAGAAATGTAGGTTAAGGAAATAATCAGAAATGTGTTTAAAGATAATTGCCAAAGGGCATCAGGAATGTTTATTTTAATGACTACAAAGTGGAATAATCTAAAGGCTTAAATTATGGCATTTCCATATAATGCAACGTTGTGTTTTCAAAAGCAATAGATGATGAGAGAAAATTCCTATAAATAATGTTAATTGAAAAGGTAATATATGTTACAATGGGCATGATTTATATTCTTTTCTTAATTTTGTTTTTGAGAGTTCTGTTTTTTTTTTATTTTTACTAAATCAAGTTTTTGAAATGTATGAAATTTTATTAATGCACACAGGTATATCAATGCATTGACAAAAGATTTGCAAGAATAATAAATATGTAATGCTAACATGAGTTCTTTTATAGGGATCCTCTTAAAGGTGACTTTTTGCTTTATGTTTTTCTGTGCTTTCAAGTTTTGTGTAATGAACACATGTCTTGTAAAGTTTCATAGGAAACAGTGTGTGGAAGATCCACCCATCTTTTTTTTTAATATTAAATTTGTTGTCAAATTGGTTTCCATACAACAACCAGGGCTCATCCCAACAGGTGCCCTCCTCAAGGCCCATCACCCACCCACCCCTCCCTCCCACCCCCCATCAACCCTCAGCTTATTCTTAGTTTTTAAGAGTCTCTTATGGTTTGCCTCCCTCCCTCTATGTAACTTTTTTCCCCCTTTCCCTCCCCCATGGTCTTATGTTAAGTTTCTCAGGATCCACATATGAGTGAAAACGTATGGTATCTGTCTTTCTCTGCCTGACTTATACCTTCCAGTTCCATCCACGTTGCTACAAATGGCCAGATTTCATTCTTTCTCATTGCCAAGTAGTATTCCATTGTGTATATAAACCACAATTTCTTTATCCATTCATCAGTTGATGGACATTTAGGCTCTTTCCATAATTTGGCTATTGTTGAAAGTGCTGCTATAAACATTGGGGTACAAGTGCCCCTATGCATCAGCACTCTTACATCTCTTGGGTAAATTCCTAACTCCTCAGAAAATAAAAAATAGATTTACCCTATGACCCAGCAATAGCACTGCTAGGAATTTATCCACCCATCTTGCTCAAGAAATTCTATACTCAAATGGGAACATAATTCTTGAATCCCAAAACAAGCAGCCTTCCTTAGTTATTCATTTTCATAATCAGATATTTTCTTGGTGTCTAATCTAAATTCTTCACGATGCAGTTTTACATATTTCTTCTCCTTTACTGACATAAATTAATAGCAACTAATCACCATCCAATGTTTAAAACCCCATATATTTGAAGTCCTTCAGCCTTCTCTCTCTTCCTTAGGCTGAGAAGCGACAGTCCCTTTAATCTTTTTCTATTGATCCTCTCCTCGACTCTTTTAATCATTTCTGTTTGACTACCCCAAAACAATTCTGAATTGCAAAATTCGAAAAAATCAGGGAAAGAGGATTTGAAATACTCTGATGCTTAATTAAACCATAAAAGACCCACATTTTCCCTGCATTCTTTTCCTTCCTTCTTTTGAAATAATTCAAATGAAATCAAGGCATGTATAATTTCATATTTCTTTTTTAAATAAATAATATCCCAAATTATTTTTCATAAACAGGAAATTGGAAACGATGCTCTTGTTTTAATTAGGAGTGTATGCATGTTATTAAACCAATTTACAAATATCTCAAAAGCATAAATATTACTACATAGAGTGTTTTCAAAAGATATGGATCCTTACAGTATATTAAATGTAATTTTGAAAATTAATTCACTGTATATATTGAATTCAGTAATTCAAACATTCACTAAGAACACTTTTACCAGGCACTTATATTGAGTAATTATGATTCATAAGGATTAAGGATATATGCATTCCTTCTCATCATCTACTTTTTTCTGTTTAGTTGGGTTTTAATATTTTGCTGTTAATTATCTGTGTTTGCTATAAACACTATCTGTGTTTACTATAGCTATACTCCTTCAACCGCTATTTATATCAAAATTGAGTATTAGCCAGTGGCATAAGATATAGAACGCTACTGTGACTGAACTTACATTTAAATAGGCATAATATATAATATATAACATATTATATTTAACACATATGCATTTTAATATATGATCATATGCTATATTATTTATGGTCACATATATCTTATATACATATAATGTATAACAAATATACATATATACATATATCATATGGATACATGCTATATATATTATATAAAATATAGTGTGTGTGTATATATATATATATAAATTATTAATTATTTAATATACAGAACTGGTGGTTGCCAGGGGGCAGCTGGGTGGGGGGGATGAGCGAAATAGTTAAAGGGAATTGAGAAGTTCAAATTTCCAGTTATAAAATAAAGGCACCTGGGTAGCTCAGTCGGTTGAGTGTCCGACTTTGGCTCAGGTCGTGATCTCACAATTGGTGAGTTTGAGTCCTGTATCGGGCTCCCTGCTGTCAGCACAGAGCCTGCTTTGGATCTTCTGTCTCTCTCTGTCTTTCTCTGTCCCTCCCTTGTTCACACACTGTCTCAAAAATAAATAAGACATCAAAAAAATAAATAAAATGAGTAAGTCACAGAGATGAAAAGTACAACAAAGGGAACATAGTCAATAATATTGTCACAATATTATATGACAGATGGTGACTGTACCGAGTAATGTATGGAATTGTTGAATCAAAATGTTGTACATTTGAATTCGCTTTTTTTTTTTTTTTTAGTTTTCCACTATTGCCTTATATTTTCCAGAGAGTAATGGACACCTATCAAGTACTTATGCCAATCTGATTCCTTTGCAACTATCAGTATGTGTATTGGGCACATTAATAATAACTTCTTTTCCAAATCTGATCAAACCAAATACTTTTATTACAACTCATTTGATTTTTATAAGCAGTTCTTGTATCTCGTTAAATTCATGCATTAGATCCAGCTAAAAGGGACTTTTTATGCACATGCTTACGATTTTCTCTCTGGTTGTCATTCTACTTGGATATAATTTTCTAACTCAACTCGGTGAAGGAGAGTCCTGTGCCCCAGATCCCACTTCGTCTTCAGGGCAGTTGTGGGATTAACCTGAGCTGCCAAAGGTTCAAAGGTTAATCTAATTTAGGGAAATGGTTCTTTGTTTCACCCTAACTAAAATTTCAGTCATGCAGTGTAAAATAAGGAGTCCAAACAGCAAGAAATATTGTTTCCGTACATAGAGGGGATGTGTCTAACCAGGCAAATTCTAGTGAATTCCCAACTGATCCACGGTATGAAGAAATGGAAAAGTCTGCTCAGAGATGTTTCCTGAATTAGAGCATGCCAAAGATGCAACTGTCTCTCATATATTGAAAAATCCAAATCTACAATATATCCTGTGTTATATTGTTCTATATACCCTCTTATCCAAGAATTGCAGAACTGCTACATTCAAGTGAAAATAAGAGCTAACATTTTTCTATAATATTTTGCTACGACATTTTTCTTATTTTGCTTGTCAACATCATTTGATCCTACAAGTCCGACAGCTTATTGCATCTTTAGTCACATGTTGGGCTTTGAAGACAGATCTTTTCAGGCCCAACTCATGAACATTGAGCAAGTTACTTAACCTCCCTGACTCAGTTTCTTATCTTGAAAATCGGAGGGGAGCTAACATCTAACTCACAAGGTTGCAATGTGAGTTAATCAAATAACATGTGTGTCTAACTTTGCAACAAATCTTCGTTCTTTTTTCCTTTTCTTTTGTCTGAATGACCTTCTTGAGGCATTTATTTCCTTCTTTAGTTATTGCCCATTACTATTTACTTTGAAAGGGTGTTTTCCTCAATTGATAATCAATGCATTCACTTTCAAAAAAAGCACAAACCCCTTTAAACGTTAGAATGGAAAACACTTGGGAAATATTTCTCATTCTTATTTAAGATATTTGTTCTCAGAATGATTGGGATTGAGACTCTTATTTATTATTTACTCTATGTAATGTGGTGATTAAGAATGCCATTTTCATTTCCTTTTTAGGTACAGAGTAAGTGACACGGATTTTAAAAATTTCAAAATTTTCAACTATAGTATTTTTGTGGGAAATGCCTCAAAAAGGAATCCCACTCTATTAGATATTGTATCTATATCATATAAAATATAGAGCAGAAAACCTAAGAAAAGTTGTTCGGGGCGTGAGGGTCAGGCAAGTTGAAAGAGTATTATTTTACTGAATTTGTCCCATATTTTTTTTAACATTTTCACAAATTATTTGTACAAGACAAAGAAAATACCTTGCTGTCTCCAATCATTGCACAATCAGCTCTCCATAAATTTGACCTCTTTGCAAAAATGGAGCTTGATATAAACTGCAGGAAAGAACACTATTTTATAACAGCCTTCTGTGAAATTTGATTCTGAATATGTCCTTTCAAGTTTTACATGGATTCATACATTTAACGTTAAATAGTCTTATTCACATTGCACGGGTAGGACTATTCCATTCTATTCGATCATTATCCATTGTTACGTAAGTAACAGCAACACAACTTTGTCTCTACGTAGAGGATATAAAATAAACATAAAACGGCTGGACAACTATACTATTGCTGTGGGTTCCTGTTTTGTAGTGCTGACAGATTTTTTCCCACTGACCCCAAAGTCAGTCTCAAGCAATCATTTAAGGATATGATTAGAGAAAATGCATCTTCCAATATATGAAAGGAGGAAATCATAGTACCCTGAAATAAGTGGGTTTTGACTGAAAGTAGAAATAATCACAGGTCCAGTATGGAAGCTATAAGAGAGTAGAGGTAAATCCTCACCCTCCGAGGACTATATTCTACCTTGAATCCTAAGGTGGGAACAGGAACCAAAATTACACTTAGATATTTTTCATTTAACTCTTGGCCCATTTCATTTACTTTAAATACATTGCATAGATACACACAGTCCTGATCTTTCCGAGTTGCCATCACCTTCTAGGCAAGATGTTTACTTCTTCTGCTCTTTTGCCTCCTCGATTTCTGGATCCATCCCTTGAAATCTGATGATTACCAACCAGGAAATTGGCTATATCTGGTTCCAGACACTGACCAGGCTCTCTTTTCGATTCTCTAAAACTTAAATCCATTTGGCAAGTTATTGTACTGATTCTTAGAAAATCCTTTTGAGGTAAATATTGCTAACTATTTTACAGATACAATGAAAAGGGCAGAAGAACTATATTTGTTTGGCCATAGCAGTTGAACAGTAAAACAGAAAGATATTCTTATCTCAATTAGCTTCAAATTAGCCAATTTCTTAACTAGTCTAACAATTTAGTTTTTACCGTTTCTTATATAAACGTTACTTTCTCCTTTAAAAAGCAGCATAAAACATACATAAGATAATATAAAAGTCACAGCTCAATTAGTTACACCATTTTAAAAGAACTAAATCAATTTCATTAGATTATGGGAAGAAAAAGCATTCTTACTTTTGCCTGAAATTGTTAAACAGCATGCGTTTATAATCTTTGGCCTGTAACTGAAAGAATATAGTTTTAATTTGCATTTAAATAAAGCAAATCTCCCATTGCAAAGAATTTTCTTTTATTAGTTCCCATAAACAAGATGGCATTAAAGTGCATAGCCTACTTAAAGAGGGATAGGAGGATAAATCAGAGGGATAAACAAGGCAATATCATGAAGAAAAGGAAAGTCACCCTACACATACTTAAGTAGTTAACATTCTGAATTCTTGCTATCAATTAAAAAATATTCAGACCTAAGGGATTTCTACTATACGTTTAGGTGAAACACAATACTGTCCTAATTGATACTTAATTTATTAGCTGTTAATAAATACCTCGTCTCCTATGCTAGTTTTTATTTTATTTTTATATTAATTAAGTATATGCTAACCATCTACTCTATAACTAGCTTTTAATGCATTTTATTCATGTCTATTAATCTCCATAACCTTATAAACCACCAATGGAGTAAGAATGACAGATGCTATTGGCAATGTTTTACCCATGAGGCAAGTGGGTGCCGATGTTTTGCCCAAGTTCATGGAACTAGCTCAAGAAAAACACAAGGACTGCTGGTCCATATGTTAGTGCTATTCCCCATCCACCAAATGTGACCATTTCCCAACTACAGGAAACTTTAATTCATTTGTTTATTCTTTCACTCATCTTTAGTGTCTATTATTTTGGGGAACGTTTATCTCCTATTTCTGCTACAGATGATATCCTTTCCATCTGGATTTTCTGTACTGCTGAGAGAGAGGTTTGGAGAATATTTTTGTTCCCCATATAGCTGTGTAGGCAAACTAACCCCAGATGCCAGCAGGAAGTAAATTGACCTTCTCAGTGATGATTATTCACTTTAAACCAATTAACTAACAAGAAATTCCATAATTTGTAACCCCTGGACTTTCTATGTATTCACATAGTACAAGTTTTAAGACAAGTTTCCATGACCAAAGACCTCCAAAAGGAAAGAACCACTAGAGAATATTCAGAACATATTTTTTATATCAAATAAACATTGGGAAAAATAAAGATGTCATTTTAGCTAGTTTTCCTTCAAATAGTCAATTATATAGTATACCACTCATTTTTCTAAACTCAGGTATTTAAAAAAATTGTAATCTGTTAGACCACAGGCATATTTTCTTGTTTATGATTATTATACTTGTCTCTCTCCAACCTTCTCTCATCTCTCTCTTACTGTCTGTACTCTCTCTATCTCTTTCTGTCTTTCTTTTCTGTGACTTTTTCTTATATTTTCTCAAATGATCAAAAATACCTACGGAATAAGAAAAACATTAATGTATTATTAACCATTCATAATCATTAATCAAACATATGCTTGATCAAAATGCATTTGATCATTTACTCAACAAATATTTATGGATAACAATGATTAAAAAAGATAGCTCACGTTCTTAACTGAACCTTCAGTGAGTTACTTTAATCCTATTAAGACTCAGATAATAAACTCTCTTATCTCAGAGGACAATTATGAGTATTTCTGAGTAAGATTTAACGTTGAGAGGTTTAATGTAAGGTAGCACATTGTAGCGACATATTGTAGCAGCATATTTTAGCTTACTGTAAGCTCTTAATAAACTCTAGTTACTTCTGAGTATTCACGATGTACCAGCAATGAGAATATAAGAATGAATTAACAACAACAACAAAACCTTGGTAGAGATATCTGGTGTTAAAAAGAAGTTTGACTTGGGGTGCCTGGGTGGCTCAGTGGGTTAAGAGTTTGACTCCGGCTCAGGTCATCATCTCCCGGTTCGTGGGGTTGAGCCCCTCGTCTGGCTCTGTGCTGACAGCCTGGAGCCTGCTTTGGATTTTGTGTCTCCCTCTCTCCCTGTCCTTCCTTTGCTCATACTCTCTCTCTCTCTCTCTCTCTCTATCTATCTCCCAAAAAGAAATCAACATTTAAAAAAGAAATTTGGCTTGAATGATGCAGACAATTTTCTCATTTCTGTCATTTATTTATTATTTTTTCTCTTTGAACTTTTATTTAGATTCTAGTTAGTTAACATATAATGGGGCGCCTGGGTGGCTCAGTTAGTTAAGCATCTGACATCAGCTCAGGTCATGATCTCACAGCTCGTGAGTTCGAGCCCTGCGTCGGGCCCTGTGCTGACAGCTCAGAGCCTGGAGCCTGCTTCCAATTCTGTGTCTGCCTCTTTCTCTGCCCCCTGCCCTGCTCACACTCTGTCTCTGTCTCTCAAAAAGTGAATAAACGTTAACAACAACAACGAAAATTTAGTTAACATATATTGCAATATTGATTTCAGGAGTAGAATTCAGTGATTCTTCACTTACATATGCACCGGGTAATTTTAAATTGTAAATGTAAGCCAAAATACCTTAAAAATGGACAAATATATATAATAAAGGGCTTTATCTAATAATGTTTTTCAGATTATTAACTGAAATAAAAAATTAATTATCTAGGTGTTTGGAATATTGCAAATACTAGTTGTTATTTTTGTAACCATTATAAATATTTTTCAAGCAAAAAGAAATATTTCGCAAAATGAATTGACATTAAAGTCATAAGCACATTTCCATGATAACCATAGGCTTCAATTTACTGGTCTGATGGCCTGGACTCTTTGCTAATAAGGATATCTCAGGTATAGGTAGTTTGGTTCACCATAGCCCAGTTTGCTATTCCATAATGATTAACAATAGCCCAGATCATGGCCAGGATGCAAATGAAAATGAGACCAGAGGCTTCTCTCCCGAGTAAGTTGGATAAGCAATGAGTATTCTACTGTTAAACCCGAGTGAAAGTCATTTTTTTTTAACGTGTATTTTTGAAGGAGAGAGAGACAGAGCCTGAACAGGGGAGGGGCAGGGAGAGAGGGAGACACAGAATCCGAAGCAGGCTCCAAGCTCTGAGCCGTCAGCACAGAGCCCGACGCGCGGTTCAAAGTCAAGGACTGTGAGATCATGACCTGGGCTGAAGTTGAACGCTTAACCGACTGAGCCACTCAGGTGCCCCGAAAGTCACTTCAATTCAATGCAACACACATCACTTAAGAGCTTACAGTAAGCCAAGCATTGCGATAAAAACAAAAGATTCAAACACAAATAAGCTCTGGTCTTTTCACTTGAGGGTTTATGCTCATTTGGGAGACATACAGATGAACAAATAATCATACTGTGTTGTAGATGGTTTGATGAAGACCCACACAGTCTGCTGTGTAGAAAAATGTAGAAGATGGGTACACAGCCTAGCTAGAAGTGTGTGGTAGAGAGATGCATGTGTGTGGAGGCAGCAGGTAGGGTACCAGGCAAAATATTCTAGGGAACTTAAAACTATTATTGAGTAACATCTTAGGCATGTACTTTTCTATTTACAGAAAATAAGATGACAGTGTTCATATACTAGTAATTGTCAAACATCCTTGTTCTCTTCCAGTACACTTTCCCAGTATTTGAATTTTCTATAGGAAATGCTTGTAAATTTACAGAATTTCATGAGTACCACAAGGGGTACCACCAAGAAATCAAGAGAAACTTCATAGTCTACGTTGGTAGCTGCACAAATACATAATAGTGTAGTGCTCTTTGTTTATGGTGGAATGTCCGTGAAGTAAGCCCACACGTAGGGAAATATATTAGATTTTCCTGACCACATAGCACAACAGCATGGAAAAGCTAACAACATATTTAAGCGAACATGTGTCAATGTATACCTAAAGTAGAAAATAAGTAAAACCAGAAGATATCAGTGTAATATACCAGTGCCTATCCTTGTGAAAAAGCAACTTCATTAAAGATAGTAATTTTTTATTTGTTACAATTAACTCATTTCATTACCATTGTGTCTTTTTTTTTTTTTTTTTTTTTCCTCAAGGAGGTCACTGTCCATTGGGAGAAGCACTGAATGAACACACATATACACAAAAGCACGAAGGGGGTGGTAGGAGAAGAATCTAAGAACCTTTATTTCATACCCTTCATATATTGAGAAGGGAACATTAGAGGGCACCTTTCTTGTCTAAAGAATAATCTGTGTCTTTAATTTCTTCACCTTAGGTTGTTGGCTTCTGTTACCTGGCTTGCTGGCCCCTGGGTCTGACCTTGCTTGATTATGCCTGGCTTGCATCAAGGAGTCTGCTGATGTTCTATTATGTTCTATTAACATCTTCAGTACTAGGGAAAAAACAAATCTACATAAGGTGATATCAGGTAATCACAGTACTATAGGATGTGGACAAGTACTGCATGGTGTTCAATTCCCATCTTTCAACACTGCTTGTTGACTGTAGACAACAACCACAAATTACCACAGGCGGTCTTCAAAATACAGACTGTATAGAGGTGGGCGTATTGCTCGTACTACTTTTAAAGATACCTCTGTGTCTAAATATTAGGTTGTTCATTTAAAAATTCTATTTGCTTTATGCAAGCAGCTGCTACAAGTTCCAACAATAGATTTTGCCTCTTAAATACATAGGTGTCTGTATAGTGTTTAAATCAGTTGTAGGGATTTAAAAACTGGTAATCCTCCGAAAAGGACACTTGGCTAAAATTAACAGGAAGAGAATTTTTGCTGAAATAGGTGAACACTTAGCCCTAAAATGGCCCCCAAATCTCATTGATATGATAAGCAAGTATAGAATACTAGTTTCATTGATTAAGTGTTGACCATAGCAAAGCAATTTCATTCTGCGAATTGGTTTGGCACTCATTTATATGACTGATTTTTTCTCACTTAAAAAAAAAAAAAAACAATAAATAAATGAGATATATTTTAACTGGCCAAAGCACCTAGAAATCCCAACACTTGGAATCTAGGTATTTCCAAGCATTGAACATTTCCATCATCTCTGCTTTTGTGTGGACAGTGGTTGTCAAAATTAATTGACTTCTCTTGAGTCACCAGGGACAAAGGAGTGCCCTCTTAGAAAATGGGAACAAAAGAAAATGGTAACCACTTGGGTGACCCGAGGTAGTGCATGTGATGAAATGGGTAAGGAGAGCAGTCAGCGAACAAGAGAAAAGGTGTTTGATTCCTGACCTGGATGACCCCGATGTCAGGAAACAATTAAAGGAGCTTCTTCTGCCAAAGTTTTCTTAATACCAATTATCCCAACATTTTTTATTTCTCACAACTTTCCTGCCCCCACCTTTTAATACAACAAGGCTAAGTGACTTTTTTCATAAAAACTGAAAAGATGAACAATTTTAACATGGAGACAATGTTTAAAAAACTAGCTTTAAAAACATATTTTTATGACTCCTTTTTACACTTGCACATGGTAAGTTTTGGGTTAAAAATAAAGGCTTATTGCAGGATTAATTAGGCCTGATATTTTTTTTTTCTTTTTCGTTTACTTATTTTGACCACTTTCCTCACTAAAATGTAAGCTTGATAAAATTTCAGACAGAACAGCACCTTGTTCACAGGAAGAGTGCCAATAAATTTGTTAAATACATGTGAGTGAAAAAAAATGAATGAATAAATTGTTTAATTAATCCTGAATTTTGAAACATATCCTCATTTTTCATAGTAACATATTTCGCATTTCTACCCACAGAATACAGAAGGCACTAATGCACTGATGTCAGATTTCCTTTCTAGAATACATTGTAAATGTTCTGCAACATTCTTAATGGTGTATTACAGTTAGGAAGATATTGAAAAGAGTTATGATCATAAACAAGCGTTTTGGTTGTTAAATAGAGATAGAGATGTGATTTGCATCTTTTATGCTTCTCAAATGCAAATGCTCTTGCATTTATGAGGCATCCAGAGAAATTAGTGCAAAATCTTTAAGAGCTTGATTATTTCTTAAAAGATTCAGGTAATTGAAGTATTAAACTAATCGTGCAAATAAAACTATTCAAAGTAGCAAGATTTGTTATTTATAGTAGAGGTAAACAAAGGCTACTGGTTAGGTTCATCTTCTTTATTCCCTAAGTTCATCTCTTACCTCTTCCCGATTTTAGTGGGCAAATGCTTATAAGGAACAGCTTTTCTCTTTTCTTGGGTATAGCTTGAGGCATCATGTCCAAAAATCATTCAGAATATCAGCTTGGATTTCAGAAAACACATCCGTGTATTGTCTGAAGAGCACTTTATAAGGGAAGATGGAAAATATAATGGCCCAAATGCACAGAAACTATGATTCCATGTGTGGTTCTAGAACCAATTATAAATCAATGGTGGATAAAGTCCAAACATCATCATCACCCTTACTTCCCACTCTTCCACTTCTCCTTAATTGGGTACTAGGGTGAGAAGAATAAGCTGTTGACCCAATAGTTCACAATGTACTAATGAAGCAAACTCAGGAGGAAGCCTTGGGTGATCCCGTGGTGCTAAACGAGGGAACCATCTTGGAGACCATGAGGGCTAGGATAAAGGAGTAGCTTTTCCGGATGGTGGCTCAAGGAGAGGGAAAAAGTAGGACCTAAGACAGACAATTAGCAGTGGGCATGTGAGCTTTGCTAGGCCTGCCTATCAAAGAAAAATTCCCACTTCTACAACCATGAGGATACACACTTAAAAGGTGCTTCTGCTGTTCATTGTCCCTAGATGTCACTTGCATGGAACTGACATGTGTGGAGGGTCCATACTCTGTACAACCCTATCTATTTACTCTCTGCTTGGAAATGGTCCTACCTGGGACATCTGATATGCAGGTTTCCAATTCCAAAAACTGACACTGAAACTTTTCTTGCAGATCCCTGCAAATTACCATGAAGGAAAGTAAGATTTTTTGGACGTAACTTTTAAACCCTATTCAGATGTTTGGCTCGGTGGTTCTTAACCAGATTCCACTTCACAATTTCTGTGTGGGGTTTATAAACATAGCCATCCCTGAAATTTCTGGCTTCGTGAGTTTGGGAATGGATCTAATGGATGGTCACACATGGTTGAGAAATACTGTTTTAGGATCACACAAAATACCACTAAACAAAAATCCATCTCACAGAAATGATGACTAATATTTTAAGAGGAGACCTAGTGAAATAAATAGGATGATGGTGAACAGAAAGAGTTTCATTTACATAATGAATTTATAATGATATTTTTATCCACAATAACAATATCCCTACCATATATTGAGTACCCACTAAGTGTTAAAAACCAAGGGTAGTCCTAAGCACCTAATGTCACTTAAATGCTTTGGTGAGGGGCGTCTGGGTGGCTCAGGTCATGATCTCACAGTGCGTGAGTTTGAGCCTTGCATCAGGCTCTGTGCTGACAGCTCAGACCCTGGAGCCTCCTTCAGATTCTGTGTCTCCCTCTCTCTCTGCCCCTCCCCCACTCATGTTCTGTCTCTCTCTTTCTCTCTCTCTCTCTTTCTATTAAAAATAAATAAACATTAAAAAAAATTAAATGCTTCGGTGATAGGAAGGAGTATTATCTCTGTGTCATATATATGTCAATGACTTGGCTAGGGGAAAAAAAAATCTAGCAACTAATGAAAATAGACTCAAGGGCAAGTTTGATCCTCTTTTCTTACTCTTTTCTCTTTCCTTACATACCCTCCCAGTGTCTTTCTGCAGAGAGGAACAAAGTCAATACAGGATAGTGTCATACCAAGGACATATACCCGACCCATGAACTTAAGCTCTAGTTAAGAGACAAGTGATACATTAATTATAGGTATACATACAGTGGCCATGTTTTCTCAACCAAAAATTGTGTCACGTTTACTAAAAATAAGACAGAATTATTTTATTTTATTTTATTTTATTTTATTTTATTTTGTTTTATTATTTCATTTCATTTTACTTTATTTTATTTAATTTATTTCATTTTATTTTCTTATAGAAGGTGAGTTTTTATTATGAAAAAGCAGCATTACCTAAGGAAGTCACATGCTGGTTTCTTTTTAATAAAATGATAAAACAAATTTCTTAAATAATTTACCAAAGGCAGAAATCGCTACCGAACAGTGCTTCCCCTCCTTGCACATCCACAGTGCCTGGCCCTGAATGTAATCAGGTACCTGTGAGCCTAGAGTCTTAGGGCCTGGAAATATCTCCCATCCCTTCTTTGCAGGGCTCTGGTGGCAGAAGCAGGGACAGGAGCTGGGCTCTCTAGAGCCTGGGCACTGGCGACACAAGGAATGATTCCTCGAAGACCCCACTCCTGGGTGCAGAGCTCAGAGCTCCCCAGTATCTTCTCATGCCTTTGTTTCATGTAGCAAAGGAGGCAGCCAGAAAGCTAAAGTGTTGGATGAATTTTGAAGCCCAAGAGGGGAGGAGAGTGGACCATTGCCCCCATTTCCCTCCCCAAATTACTCTCAGGGTGCATCAGGCGGTCACCGCAGGACCAGATGTGCCTGCAGCAGGAGAAGAGGGCCCCTGAGCAGTCTCCACCTGGGCCCTTGTTAGCAGTGGTCAAGGGCACGGCCAACTCCTAGGGGCTTCCTCAGGAACTCGCTGGGATGCACTGATCCTGAGGTGATGACACGGTGGTCAAATGTAGCTTGCTTCCTGCAATATAGAGCTTCCTTCCTGGCCCTGACTGTGCTCAAAGCAAGGGACGTGGGGACACCACCACCCCAAAATGAGGAGGTGGGAGATGGCTCCCCGGTATGCTCAATTAATGACAGAATCAGTGAAGTCAGAAGCTCCAGCTCCAGGCAGGAAAGACTTGTACACTTCCTACGCTGCTGGGCCCATGGGCTCTGTGGGTTTTTCCAGAAAAGGACTCCATTCTCGCACGTTCATACATGAGGAGGAGGAGGGGGGAGAAGGACCCCCAAAAGATGCTTGGGAGGAGCGCATTACCTGAAGGCACAGTCCTCAGTCGCAAATGCCACTCTCTTTGGTCACAGTGGCCTTGGCTAGCTCTTGTGACAGTGTCCGGAGAGGCTGAATTCCAGCTCCCAGAGGCTCTATGTCACTGTCAGATTCACTGAGGGAGAAGAGGGGCTCTGTGAGGAGGAGGGGCTCCGGAAAGCCTCCCTCCTGGACCATCGCAGTGGGTAGTCATGTGGGCCCATCTGGGCAGAGAGGAGACACTCCCTCTCCCCTCCCACAGGTCCAGGGTTGAGGGGCAGGGACAGCTCCAGACAGCCAGGTGCAATTGCCACTCAGGCTGTGAGCTGGGGCAGGGGGTGGGGGGGCTTCTGCTCGTCCATGCGCCTCTTCTCCTCCTCCTGACTTTCGCCTGGGTTTCCACCAGCCTCTTGGTGCCACTTTGGCAGGACTCCTGGATTCTTGGGGACATGGCACCCAAGGTGTTTTTGGCTGAGTGAACCACATAGCCTGGAGACCCTACTGCCCTGGCTCTGGGGTTTCCAGGCCTTTCCAGGAGGTCCTGCCTGGTGGTTGAGGCTGACTGCTCTCAAGGGGCAGCCTTCTCTGGAACTGTCTGCCCTGGAGGTCTCCAGGTGGCTGGTGGAAGGCTGTGGAACTGCATTCTCTTCCAGCTGTTCCTGGTCTTGGAGTGATCTCTGGAGCACGGAGGCCCCCACTCCCGTGCATCTTGAAGCCATCTGCTTGGTTTAGAGTCTGTTCAGCCCACCAGACCCCAAGAGCCTCTCAGCCACTCAGCACAGCCGCTCAGGGCCCACCCTATGCAGGACAGAATATTTTTAATCAGATGATTGCGAACGTTTAGGGCACGCGGTCAGCAGAAATAAGCATATGACAAATGGCACGTGGGAGGAAGAGACTCAAGATAGAAGGGGGACCAGTAGATAAAAAGAACATTCTAAGCCGATGGTCAGTCAGGTTTATGGGATAGATGGGAGGCAGGTTGACTTGAAATATCTTAACCTCTTACAGTCTCCCAGTACTCTGTAGCCAGGCCTAAAGCCAGCAAAAGGTAATGTTTTTGTTTTTTGTTTTTCTTGCAAGTCCTTAAAAATATTTTTCACATAAGATTATCTGAGAACATTTAAAGAGGCAAACTATAACTCAGATACCTTGAGTTTACATGGTTTGAAAATCTAAACAAGACAAGGAGGACTATGCTGAAATTATATTGCTTTAAAATGATGAAAGGCATTTTATACAAAACAGCGCTGTTTGAAAACAACATAAGAATGCAATTTTCTATGAAGTTGTCTGAGGTACGAAGTGATATGGAAAATGGATATCATATAACCTTATTCTGTTTATCAATATATAATTATGAAGTAATTTACAATAATGCAGTTATTGATTTAACTTCACCCATGTGCCTTCAGAGGATATTTATACTTTAGGAATGAAATTTAACTAAATTATCGGGTGAAAATTGCCATTGAGCCATCCTAATTAGAAAACAGATGTTGATGAGCAGATCATGTTTTATCCTGGCACTCCCCTGATCCCAATATAGTTGCCTTCTTAATAGATGGATGTTGCTGTGGCTTAACAATTGGGAATAGCTCATATCAGTCTATTGAGGTGAGCCTCATGCTTCTGCATGTGGTAAATAGGAAAGCATTCTCTATTTCCCCTAGAAATCCTCTGATATCTCACAAAATCCAAGAGTGGCAGTGTTAACAGTTGGACTGCTAGGCTGGAAATTATAGAGATATTTGTGTGGGCTCGCCTCACCAGTGGAGTCACTCTAAACTCAAAATTTTTTGGCTCATTTATTTAGTTTTGAGAAGAGAGAGAGTGTGCGTAAGTGAAGGGCAGAGAGAGGTGGGAAAAGAGAATCCCAAGCTGGCTCAGCACTGTCACTGCAAAGCCCTATGGGGGGGCCCGAACCTGTGAACTATGAGATCATGACCTGGGCCGAAGCCGAGAGTCAGACACTTAATCGACTGAGCCACCCAGGCACTCCTCCCAAAGTCAATATTTGTTAAAGAAAAAATAAAAATAAGGAAGGAAGGAAGGAAAATAGAAAGAGAGAGAGGGAAGGAGGGATGAAGAGGGAGAAAGGGAAGGTGGGAAGGTGAGAAGGAAGAAAAGTGGAAAAAAAGGAAGAAAGGAGAAAAGGGAGAAAGAAAAGAAAAGAGGAAGGAAGGAACAGAGGATTATAGGAAAGGGAGTGAGAAGAAAAGAAACAAAGAAAATTTTAAACATTGACATTTCAAAGAACACAAAACACATGGTCTGGCATATGTAATCATACCTCACTTTGAATAATAATAATCAAATAAAGATAATACATGTATTTATTGGGTTATTTCCAAGTGCAAGGACCTCCCTATCATGTGCTAATTTATTTACTCTTTGAGGGAGGTATTATGATCCCTCTTCTGCAGATGAGATGACCAACACTCAGAGGGATTAAAAGCATTAAGTCAGGCTTTGAGCCCAGGGCGTCTGGCCGCATATTCCGTACCCTTAATCACCAAGCATCGGTACCTCAGTATAATTTTGAGTTTACTTGGAAACAGAGGTATAAATAGAAATGAAAGTGGAGGGCCAACAGAGAAATTTGAGTGCAAATTATACCTGAAGTTCAAGGAAGAGAGCTGGCAGAAAGCACTAGAGATTTACAGCCCTGTTCTGTGCCCCCTTGTGTCTTCAAGATGCAAATAGGTCACCAGGTACCCAGCCCAAAGCAGGCATAATGATTGACCTAGGGTGTAGAGATGTACCCATGTTGAAATCGCCAAAATAATTTCTCGTAACAAATTGAAAACAATTATGCATTAGGGGCTTGTCTCTGTAGTCCATGTAACAGACTCCAATAAGCAAGCTAAAATTGAGGCTCATAAACGTAATAACTTAAATTAGAACAATAGCTTCACTGCATCCCTAGGGTGCCACGCCAAACTTTAGTTCCAGGAATATTATTTCCAAAGTGGAAGAGTCCAGCCAAACCTCCCTCTGAATTTAATTTTGTTACTTCACTAAAATTATGTGGTCACATTTTTGTTGCATCTGGGGAAGTCAGTTTTATAAGATCGGAGCAGACCTGTAGGAGGCAAGAATTATCTTATGCTTCCAACCGTTAAGAATCCAACCAGAAGGGGAGAGGTATAGCAGTTGTTACGATTAATGAACGCGTGGGCTTTGAAATCAGATGACTCAGCTGTTCAATTTGCTGAATTGGAGACTTCGGACCTGTAACATAGCCTTGATAAGCCTTAGTTTATTTCGATGTCAAATGGGATACCATAATAATGCTGTACAAGATTATGTGAGAAACCAGTAAGAACTTACATTTAGGGGAGCCTCGGTCGTTCAGTCAGTTAAGCAGCCAACTCTTGGTTTTGGCTCGTCATGATCTCACAGTTCGTGAGTTCGAGCCCACATTGGGATCTGCACTGACAGTGCACAGCCTGCTTGGGATTCTGTCTCTCTGCCCCTTTCCCACTGTACTCTCTCTCTCTCTCTCTCTCTCTCTCTCTCTCAAAGTAAATAAACTTAATAAAAAAGAACTTACATTTAAATTTTCAGGTGCTTGACCCCTAAGTACTAGATATATATTGCGCTTCATTAGTTTTTCTTTAAAACTAACACTCGAAGAGTTATAGCTTCTCCTTAAAGAATCCTTGATGGCAAATGGCAGTGAAGACTTCCATCTTATTGCATCGTTAAAATGTTGTAGAATTTTATGATGTAACAAAATGTTAGATGCTGTCTAGCGTAATTGTACAGCCAGTGTGAAATCCATACCTATTCTCATCCTGAAAGTCATCAGAGGTAGGAATCTACTGTGATTGCTATTTTCCCAAATACTTCCTTAAGACCCGTACGTTTTTCTAAGTTGTGCTTTCTAGCAATAGGTAACAAGCTTATATTATCTTGGATATGAGAGTTTTCCAAAAGGTGTGAAGTTTGCTATTGGCGTTTCTGGGAAGATTTTTTTTTCCTCCATGTCAAAAAATATTTTTGTCTATATGTTTGTTTTACTTCATCAAGTAATATGCTTTTCAAGCATAGCAGCATGTTATGCACATTCTTCTAAGGATATTCTACTCTTTAAATCTCTTTTCAGATGCACAAACTATCTTCTTCTTTGAGTAGTACAGTGTACTTCCATTATTATTATTATCCAGATAGGGTTTTTTTTTAGTAGTTATGCTGGATTAAACTGAGTTTACTAACCAACGAATAATTTTTAATATCACACCAAGCCTGCCCTATACCATGCTTGATTTCATGCTTGATGCAATTTAAAAATCCAGAATAGGGGCATCTGGGTGGCTCAGTCAGTTAAGCATCCAAATGTGGATTTCAGCTCAGGTCATGATCTCACAGTTCATGTGTTTGAGCCCTGCATTGGGCTCTGCACTGGCAGTGTGGAGCCTGTTTGGGATTCTCTCTCTCTCTCTCTCTCTCTCTCTCTTTCTCTCTCTCTCTGTCTCTGTCTCTGTCTCTCTCTGCCCCTCCCCACTTGCACACACACTCTCTCAGTGTAAATTTAAAAAAAGAAAAAGAGAAAAAAAGTCCAAAATAAAACACAGAGCTTCACATATATCTCAATTACATTGCATTTTATTTTTTATGATTTTTCTTGCCTATGACAATTTTGGATTTGTATTCTATAATCCATTGTTTAAGTCTTTTTTTCATCTGTAAATTCAATATTCATAATCTGGAAGGATCAGTTGTAAACATGATTGTGGCTCTTTAACTTCATAGTCTCGGTAGAAAGGTTCAACAGATACAGGTCATTGCCAGGTTTGGTCATGGTCATGGGTGACAGCCAAGTACTACTACCAAGGAATAGTTCCCAAGCATCAGAAACAGATTAACAGTCAATAATATGGTGACCCTCAGTTCACACTTGCATAAGAATCAGTCAGGCTGACAAAATCCAGGGAATAGAAGCCAATGAAGAGTAAATTAAAGTGTACCCAGGGATCAATTAACTGTATTTTTCAATTTTTTTTTAAATATTTTTTGATGTTTATTTTTGAGAGAGAGGTAGACAGAGGGTGAGCCCAGGAGGGACAGAGAGAGAGGGAGACAGAATCTGAAGCAGGCTCCAGGCTCCGAGCTGTCAGCACAGAGCCCGGTTGCGGGGCTCAAACCCACAAACCGTGAGATCATGACCTGAGCTGAAGTCAGACGCTCAACCGACTGAGCCACCCAGGCGCCCCTGAGTTTTTCAGTCTTGAACTTACAAATTAGGGGAGTGATAGAAGAAAACGTAATCTGTGTCACTGCTGAAGGGAAGTATAATAACCAAATCTATTTAGTTCCTTTGGATCCTGAGACTTCCTTGGTGGGATCCAGTACTTTCAGAAGACAACTACTAACTTCAATAGTAGAAGTACAAAGAAGAACAGACAGAATTTTTGACAGAATCGTCAAAACTTTGACGAATAATTTGACAGAACAGAGCTCCTGAAACTTACTGATTATTCATTCACACATTGAGTTATTTCCATTCAGTTTATAAACTACCTACAAAACTCCCCAAATGTCTATTAAGCATTCCATATTCCAGAAAAGAAACATCTAGCATGCAAAGCAAGCTACTCTTACTTACTAACACTTTCTCAAGTTTATGCCCAGGTAGACATATTGTATATACTAAATGCTAGTTCCTAATACACCCCTCAAAAATTCATTGAAAATTCGAGTTTCCATTCTGACAAGTAAAGAACCTTGGGGCGCCTGGGTGGCTCAGTCGGTTGAGCGTCCGACTTCGGCTCAGGTCATGATTTCATGGTCCGTGAGTTCGAGCCCCGCGTGGGGCTCTGTGCTGACAGCTCAGAGCCCAGAGCCTGCTTCGGATTCTGTGTCTCCCTCTCTCTCTGACCCTCCCCCGTTCATGCTCTGTCTCTCTCTGTCTCAAAAATAAATAAACATTAAAAAAAAAAAAAAAAAGAACCCAGGAGTTGTCACTCAAATCTTCAAAATAATCAAAAACTGAACAAATTGAAAATCGACCATTCTTTTTAGATTCATAAGAAAATTGAGGTCACAGAGTAAACGCCTGTCCCCCAAACTGGGGGAATGAATACAGAGAATCACAACTTACTGGGAACACTTAGATGGTAATTGAGGAATTGATGTTAGGGTGGATGTGGCCTAGCTTGAGAGTTAGAAAAATATAGGGCCTCAGTCTTTGGTGGAGGAAGGTAGGTACTTAACACTTTCATGAGTCTTATCTCCATGAGTTCCATCAGATCCCAAAACAAAAACAAACAAACAAATAAATGAAAACCCCAAAAGAGTCTTTTTGGGATTCCAGCAGAAGAAGGGGAAAAATAACCATTTTAAAGTACACCCAAAGGAAAAGTATTCATCACATCAATAAGTTAAAGAAGAAGAATCACACGATCATACCAAAAGATGCAGGAAAAAGTATTTGACAAAATCCAATATGCATTCATGATAATATCCTCAGCAAACTAGGAATACATAGGACTTTCCCACTTGATAAAACGCATCTACAAAAAACACCTACAGATAGTGTTCTAACCATACTTAATGGTTAGAAACTAGAAGCTTTACCCCTAAGATCAGGAATAAGACAAGGATGTTGCCTCTCATCACTCCTATTCTTTTTTTTTAATGTTTATTTATTTTTGAGAGAGAGAGAGAGAGACAGAGTGCAAGCAGGGGAGGAGCAGAAAGAGAGAGAGAGGCACAGAATCCGAAGCAGGCTGCAGGCTCCGAGCTGTCAGCACAAAGCCTGACCCAGGGCTCGAACCCACGAACCGTGAGATCATGACCAGAGCTGAAGTCGGATGCCCCACCGACCGAGCCACCCAGGCACCCCAGCTCATCACTCCTATTCAGTGCTGCATGAGAAGTTCTAGCTAATGCAGTAACACAAGAAAACAAAATGAAAGAAATACAGATTGGGGAAAAAAGATATTAAACAGTCTATGTTTACAGATGACATGATTTTCTATGTAGAAAATTTCAAAGACTCAAGAAAAAGCCCTCTTGAAATCAATAAGCAATTTTAGCAAGATATGCATCATGCAAGGTTAGTATAAAAAGTCAGTCAATGTGGGGCGCACCTGGGTGGTTCAGTTGATTAAGCATCTGCCTCTTGATTTTGGCTCAGGTCATGATCTCATGGTTTGTGGAATAAAGCCCAGTGTCAGGCTCTTTGCCAAAATCACAGAGCCTGCTTAGGATTCTCTCTCTTCCTCATTGTCTGCTCCTCCCTTGTGTGCAAGTGTGTGTGCAAATGTGCACATTCTCTCTCCAAATAAATAAATGATCTTAAAAAAACAGTCAATTTCTAAATACCAACAATGAACAGTTGGGAAATTTGAAATTAAAAGTACAATATCATTTACTTTAGCACCAGAAAAATTAAATAAATAATTAATTCTGATGCAAAAAATCAATGAGGATTTCAACAACTGTATAAAATATTTTATGTTCATAGATAAGAAGATCCAATATTAGAGTATCAGTTCCTCACAACTTGATCTGTAGATTGAATGCAATCCCAATAAAATTTCAGTTAGTTATTTTGGAGGTATTAGCAACTCATTCTATAGTTTATATGGAAAGTGAAAACATTACGAATAGCCAACACAAATTTTGAAGGCGAAATCAGAGGACTGACATTACCTGTCTTTAAAATGCACTTAAGGTTACAGTAATAAGACAAACATACAAATAAAGCAACACAAACTACAAAACAGACAAATAAATGAAACAGAGTAGAAACCCAGAAATAAGCCCCCACAAATATAGTCAAAGGATCTTTGATAAAAGAGTAAAGCTAATTCAATGGAGAAAGGGCAATTTTTTCAACAAATGGTGCTGGAACAACTGGACATCTACATACAAAAAAAAATGATAACGTAGACACAGATTTTACATCCTTCAAAAAAATTAACTCAAAATGGATAGTATACCTAAATCTAATGTGTAATACTAAAATTTCTGGAAGGTAATATAGGACAAAACCGAGGTGACCTTGAATAGTTGAGGAATTTTTTTAAATTTATTTTATTAAGAGGTGAATTGTTGGTGAAATTTTAGATGCAACACCAAAATCACGACCTATGAAAGAAAAGTTGGTTAGACTTCATTAAAATGAAAACTTTCTGCTCTGCAAATATCACTGTTAGGAGAATGAAAACATAATACAAAGAATGGGAGAAATATTGGCAAAACACACATTTGACAAAGGACTTGTATCCAAAATAGATAAGGAATTCTGAAAACTCAACAAGAGGACACAAAATCCAACTTAAAAATTAGCAAAAGAGGGGCGCCTGGGTGGCTCAGTCGGTTAAGCGTCCAACTTCAGTTCAGGTCGTGATCTCGTGGTCCATGGGTTCAAGCCCCGCGTCGGGCTCTGTGCTGACAGCTCAGAGCCTGGAGCCTGTTTCAGATTCTGTGTCTCTCTCTCTCTGACCCTCCCCCGTTCATGCTCTGTCTCTCTCCGTCTCAAAAATAAATAAAGGTTAAAAAAATAAAAAATAAATAAAAAATAAATAAAAATGAGCAAAAGATTTGAACGGATGTCTCACCAAAGATATAGAGGTTACCAATAAGCATCTGAAAAGATGCTCCAAACTGTGTGTCATTCAGAATGATGACATGCCACTGCATATCTATTAGAAAGGCTAAAAGTCCAAAACACAGAGAATAAAAAACTGCTACCAAAGATGCAAAATAACAAGAACGCCCATTTATTGCTGAAAAAGATGCAAAATAGCGTAGAAACTTTGAGGACAGTTTGCTTCTTTCCTTACAAAATGTTACAAAGGTAAACATTGCCTTAGAGTACAATTCAGCAATGGCGCTGTTAGTTAATTACCCAAATGAGTTGAACACTTACATCCATACAAAACCTACACATGAATGTTTATAGAAGCTTTATGCTTAATTGCCAAAAATTGGAAGCCACCAAGCTGGCTTTCGACCTTTCAATAGGTTAGTGGATAAACCTAACTATGGTACGTTCTTACACTGGAATATTATTCTGTACTGAAGGGGAATGAGCCATAAAGCCACATAAAGACAGAAGAAAATTACATGCGTATGGCTAAGTGAAAGAAGCTAGTTTGGAAAGGCTGTGTAGTGTGTGATGCCACCTATATGATATTTTTGCAAAAGGCAAAATTATGGAAATAAGGAAAGAATCGGTCATTGTCAGGACTCCCCAGGAGGGAGGAAGGCGGGAATAAATAGTTGGAGCACAGAATTTTTAGAGCCCTGAGACTATTCTGTATGATACTGTAATGGTGGATAGACGACATTGTGCATTTTCAAAACCTACAGAACTATACAAAGAATCTGCCCTAATGTGATCTAGGGACTATAGTTAATAACAATATAATCAATATTAGTTCATCAGTTGTATCAAATAGACCACATGAATGTAAAATGCTAAGAATAGGGGAAGTGGTGCAGGGGAGCAGGGGTGTACAGGAATTCTTCTGTACCATCTGCACAGGTTTCTTTTGAAATCTAAAACTGTTCTAAAAAATAAAATCTATTCCCCAGCCATGGTGTAGATGCAACCCATAGAACTTACATGTGCGTAAGGTGGTTAAGAAAGCAGTCTTGGGTTTGAATACAGTTTTGCCCATCACTAGCTGTGTGGCTTTTAGCATGTTGCTTAATATTTCTGAGAGTGCTTCCTTGTTGGCAGATTGAGAATAACACTATCTTTAGTATAGGTTTACTGGTATTGTTATTGTTAAATAAAACATGTGCATTGTCAATAACTAGCATATGATAAGTGTATAATAAATAGTAGCTACTATTTCGATCCTACAGGACTTTAGATATTTCAAAGATAGAAGAGTAAAGCTCAGGGGTCCCTGGGTGGCTCAGTTGGTTAAACATCCAACTTTGGTTCAGGTCATGATCTTGCAGTTCATGGGCTCGAGCCCCGCCTCGGGCTCTGTGCTGACAGCTCAGAGTCTGGACCTTGCTTTGGATTCTGTGTCTCCCTCTCTCTCTGCCCCTGCCCCTCTCATACTCTGTCTCTCAAAAATAAATAAACATTAAAAATTTAAAACAAAGAACAGTAAAGCTCAGAGATATGAAATTATTTGTGAAGATAATAAAGTAATGTCATTTTGCAATAGGAATTTGTGGGAATGAAGGAAAAAGAAAAAAAAAATCACGTTTTCTTCCTCCAACTAAGACTGATTTTAAAAAGTGGTGATTTAAAAAGCAGACAGAAGAATTTTCTCTATGTTGTTTCCTGTGCTCTTTTCTCATCTTACCCCCCACAGTAACAGTTAAGAAAAGAAAGGATGACAGAAGTGACTCAGCCAAGAGACCCTTTACAGTACGCTTATGGGATTGTTTCACACTTTCCCAGCTCAGGAAAAGATCTCAAGTTGCTTCATTTCCACTGTACTCATTCGGGGAGGTGTGGGGAGACTTTCGTTCCTGCACCTACCAGGTGTTCTAAGGCTCTACCTTGCACTTTACAGTATTATATGTATCTAGAGACATAGAAAGTATTGTTTTATGGGGTAATTTAAAATAATGGGCTTGACATCTATTTTATGGAATACATGTCGATCACTAAGCCATTCTATAAACTATGCCTAAGCTGAATAGAGATGGGTCTTGGAAAACTGATTCCTTTATCATCTTAACTACCATCCCACAATGTGAATAAATAATAGAGATTATTTTACATCAAAATTCATCCAAGTTCATGGACAAAAATGTCACTAGTTACTTATCTCTATGACTATAGTTGTAGGTAAACTAGAAGACTTTGTAATGGCTAAGATTCCCCTGGCCAATGTTCTCTGTTCTCTGCTGAAACATAATATCCTAGAGAGTATCTAGTAAAATTCAACCTCCCTCTCTCCACTCCTGAATACCAGTCAGATAGTTTCTATCACTCTCCTTTACCAGTTTCCATCATTTATACTTAACAAAATTTACACATATATTTATTTATTCATTTTGTTCTTTGTTATCGCTTTCTTTTCTCTTCATGAAAGTATTAAAGTCATTGATTTGTAAGTCATATTTCTCTTAGCATAATTTATTGTTATTGCCTTCTTACATTAAATTTTAAACTCTCTGAGAATAAGGACCATGTTTATTTTATTCACCCAAATAGCCATAGTTCTTTCCATGTTACCTGATGTGGAATAGCATTCAAAAATATCCGCTTATTGATTAATTTAAGGAAGAAGCGAACTTGCAGTGGAGTCAGTCCTGCGTTCTCCATATTAAAGAACATACACATCTCTCAGCTTAGGGCTCAAACAACTCGAATTATTAACTTCCCATTTATTCTAAGAAGCTGGTATAGTCATTTCCTCTGCCTTCAATTTGTCTGACCATTTTTTTTTTTCCAATTCACAAGTTACCATTGGCAGTGAAGATCAAAGTAAAGTAATCTTCCCACACCCATTGGGGAAAACAAAACTTGGATATAAATATAAACTCAGAACAACATTGACCATTTAGTGTATCCTTTTCCTTGGATATTTCACTAATCAAATCTAGGATAAAATGAAGCTAAGATTATTTACCTATTAGGATCCATTTAGCCAACAGATATGGTGGCACAGATAAGTTAGTAGAATAAAATATAATACATTTTGATGTAAAGGTTAGAGTGGTTGATATATGAATGTGACAAGACACTATTATTGGAAATTGAGTTTCTTAAAATTAAAACAAAAAGGTTTGGGATATTAGTAATATTTGTAGTCAATAGTAAACAGATAAAAGTTTCATAATGACATATTAGTCAAGAATTTTCTTTTTCTAAATGACCGATGCATCATGTAGTAAAAAAAGTAGTGTGTTATGATAAACTGTTGCAGGAACGTTTTATCTGAAATCATTTGCTATTATTTAATATAGAAACCCCTCTGATACTATAAGGGAAATCTGACAAAGGTGGAGAGTTTTGAAAGATTATTTTTAATATTTGGCATAATAGTCTGTAATGGTTCCTATGGCTCTGATAACTCAACAATTGAATAAAAAAGCAAAAGTAAAGTTGAATCCCGTCATTGTGCCTTAATAACAATTAACATTTATGGAGTGCTTTTTACCTGTGATTTCATTTGATCCTGGGTTTATCTTTGGAAATTTTCCCAGTTGTTCTTCAGGTCAATGAAATACCATGGTTATTATTTTGGATGAACATATCCTAATTTTTATTAAAATAAAAACTCCTGTGATATTTTGGCTTTAGCATTCCACCAGGAAACGAGTCTGTGGAAAGGAAGGGCATGGAGAATGAATGTCAGAAGCAGTTGTGATCAGTATAAAACTCTGAGCGTGACTCAAAGCTAGAAATCAGTGTGTTCTTCTCATGGATATTAAGGAAATAGGAGTAAATGGATTGACAGTAACAGCATGGAATGAATTGGGAGAAAGGCAAAAAAAAATCACGGATAACTAGTATTATAATAATAAACATATCTATATAGCATATTACAGGTTTAAATTTACTACCATTTAGAGCCAATATTTACTACCACTGGATCCAATTTCAGGAATAAGACAACTGAAGTGTTTTGCCAAACCCTTTGCTAATAGAAATTAAAAATGACCAATAAAATATTTGGAAAATGTGTGGTGAGATAGAACGTTCTAGACTACTTCTCCCCTAGTTCCTCTCCTCTAAATATAACCACATACTCTAGAAATAATTCAGCAGGTGATCATAACAGGACTCTAGAAGGTAGGAAGAAGGTGGACTGGCTAGGGATCTCAGGACTTGAGAAAAGACACCAAACTGACTTCCTGTATTTTCTCTTTGTCCCCCAAACTTGACATGCTGGATTGAAGAGAGGCCTAGAAGATGAAACTGGAAAAAGGCATAGAGAACAAGCAAACAACCAAAGACTGATCCTTCTGGTTAAAGTGCTGGGAAAGAGGCAGCTCAGCAGACAACTAACAATGAGGTCCACCCCTACCCAACACCACTGTGGGCGGGGCCCGTCCAGGAACTCATCCTTAGTCTGCCCTGCAGACACTGGGCAGAAGCATCCATGATGTTCTCACCACACCCTGGCCAGTAGTAGACCTGATGGGCCACAGGGTCAGCATCAGCAGAGTGCCTGCCTTGTCCCCAGGCCAGGAGGGACACAATACACCTTAGCAGCAGTTGAGTAAGGCCCAGTGTTTCCTGAACCTCCCACCCAATGGCACTGGGAAAGACAGGTGGAATTTGCAAAGATCGGTCAAAAATCTCAGCAGAGCCGTAGGAACAAGGCTGACCAGAATAGCTTGGCAAAATCTCTCAAAACTGAATTGCCATTGAAACTACAGTGGGTAAAATAATCTAGGACCTACATGCTAAACCGACATAGAGTTACTGCTAACTAAAAAATATTTGAATAAGATGAAGTATCCTAATATTGTATCCAAAATGTCCAGGATATGTGCAAAAAAAAAAAAAAAAAAAGGCTCATTATACTAAGAATTACAGAAAACACAACTTGAATGACAAAAGACAAGAAGACCACAGCCATTATTGAGATGAATATGTTTTTGGAATGATCTGTCACTGTTTTAAAGCAGCTGTCATATAGATACCCAACAAATAAATCAAATTCTTTTTAAAAAAATTAAAAAAAAAATAGAAACTCTTAAATAAACAGCAGACATTACAAAAAAAACTGAACCAAATTGAAATTTTATAACTGGAAAGTAGAATAATAGTAATAAAATCTTTCTGGATGGGCTCGAGATTTGAGTGGAGATGACAGTGGCTGGAATCAGTTAAAATTGAGAACAAATCAACAGTTTGTTCAATCTAAACAACAGAAAGACTAGACTAAAAAAAATGAATGTTACTAACAATGAAGGGAAGAGAGTCTCTAGGAGTCCTGGGACAATAAAAAAAAAGAACTAATATTTGTGTCATCAGGTCCCTGGTAAGAATACCAGGGGCAGAAAAGTATTTAAACAGTGGCGGAAACTTCCCAAATTTAGTGAAAGACAATCCTAAAGATTCAAGAAACTGAGTGTACCTCCAAATAGGGTAAATATGATAAAAAAACTCATACCAAGATTCAACATAATTAAACTTTATTCAAACTGAAAACTAAATAGCCAGATAGAAATGGCGCATTGCTTACAGAGAAACATCTGTTCAAAAAAACAGTGAATTTCTCATCTGAAACTACAAAGGCCAGAAGGAAGTGTCAAAATATTGTTCAAGTGGTGAAAGAAAAGAATTGTCAACCCAAAATCCAACATCCAGTCAAACTGTTTCAGAAATGCAGAAAATTGAAGACCTTCTCAGATGAAAGGAAACGAATGGAATTTGTCACCAGCAGATCAGCCCTTAATGAATAGCTAGAAAAAGCTCTCAAAGCAGAGAGTGATAACAGAAGACTGAAGCCTTCAGAAAGGAAAGAACACCAGAATAAGTAAAAATAAGAGTAGGGGTACATGGATGGCTCAGTCGGTTAAGCATCCAACTTTGGCTCAGGTCATGATCTTGTGGTTAGTGAGTTTATGCTGACAGCTTAGTGCCTGGAGTTTGCTTCAGATTCTGTGTCTCCCTCTCTTTCTGCCTCTCCCCCGCTCCTGCTCTTGTCTCTCTCTCTCTCTCTCTCTCTCTCTCTCTCTCAAAAATAAATAAACATTAAAAATGTTTAAAAAGTAAGGGTAAACGTAATAGACTAATCTTCACCTCATGAGTTTCTTAAAACATAGTTTATGTTTGAAAGAAAAAAATTAACTCCATGGGATACTCACTGTATGTCAAGGAAATACTTAGGGTGATAATATGTAGAAAGTGGCAAGGACAAAGGGTCATCAACAGTTTTCCACATTTTCTTCGAAGTGGTAAGACTTTGACACTAGTAGTCTAAATTACATATGTATATTGTGATATCTAAAGCAAGCAACTGTGTTTGGTGAGAAAGCTATACAAAGAGATATACTCAAGCCATTACAACAAAATAAAAATGAAAGCCAAAAAAATTCAAGTTACATAGAAGACAAGAAAAAAGTAATGAAGAAAGAACAGGCAGAAAAAAGGCTAAAAGGAAGACTTTAGCTCTATAATACGATTGCTTTAGATATGTGTGATATAAATACACCAGTTAAAAGACATGGATTGCCTGAGTGAATTAAAAAGGAAAAACAAAAAATCATGACCTGACTCTTTGCTGTGTAAGGGAAACTCACTTCAAACCTAACAACATAGGTAGATTGAAAGCAAAAGGATGGAAGAAAAGATATCATACAAATATTAATTTTAAGAAATGATGGGATTGGCTATATTAATATCAGATAAAGCAGACTTCAGAGCAAAGAAAACAAATAGGGACAAATTAGGACATTGCATATTCATAAAATAATCAATGCACCATGAAGATAACGGTGGTCCTATATGTATTTGCATCAGATGCAACAGATCTTCAAATTGCATGATGCGAAAATTGATAGTATTGGAAGGACAAATTAGATAAAGCCAAAATTATGGCTGGGGACCTCAGCGTCTTACTTGGAGCAGCAGATAGAACTACTAGTCAGATATTACCAAGGACAGAAGAACTGAAAAACGCCCCCCACCGAGAGAATCAAACTGACATTTATGAAACACAGGATTTGACAAAACCAGAATACATGTTCTTTTCAAGTGTCCACAGAACACTTGGCAATATAGACCACACCCTGGGTCATCAAAGAAGCCTTAACAAATGTAAAGGGATTAAAGTCATACAGAGGATATCCCTAACCATTGTGGGATCCAATCAGAATCAATAGTAGAAGGACAGTAGGAAACTCTTCTAACACACTGAAATTAAAAAGCATATTACTAAATGATGCATGGGTCAAAAAAAGGCTCAAAGAAAAATTTAAAATACATATAACTGTCTCACATTCATTCTTCTACTGCAGAGTGCTGATGCATAGGAGCACTTGTACCCCAATGTTTATAGCAGTGCTTTTAACAATAGCCAAATTATGGAAAGAGCCTAAATGTCCATCAACTGATGAATGGATAAAGAAGATGTGGTTTATATATATAATGGAATACTACTTGGCAATGAGAAAGAATGAAATCTGGCCATTTGCAGTAACGTGGATGGAACTGGAGGGTATTATGCTGAGTGAAATAAGTCAAGCAGAGAAAGACAGATACCATATGGTTTCACCCATATGTGCATCCTGAGAAACTTAACAGAAGACCATGGGGAGGGGAAGGGGGAAAAAAAGTTACATAGAAGGAGGGAGGCAAACCATAAGAGACGCTTAAATACTGAGAACAAAGTGAGGGTTGATGGGGGATGGGGAGAAGGGAAAGTGGGTGATGGGCCTTGAGGAGGGCACCTGTTGGGATGAGCCCTGGGTGTTGTATGGAAACCAGTTTGACAATAAATCATATTTTATAAAAAATATATGTATAACTACAGGAAAATTAAAGCATACTGAAATCTGTTGGGGAGGGGGTGCAGCTACAAGGCTGAGAGGGAAATAGATAGCATGAAGTGCTTTCATTAAAAAAGAATGATCTCAAATCAATGACCTAAGTTTCTACTTCAAGAAACAAGAAAAGGAAGGGTAATGCAAAAAGAAAAAGGGTAATAAGAAAATTAGAGCATAAATAAATGAAAATAAAACAGTAGAACAATAACAAATTAATAAAACAAAAAGCCTGTTCTTCAAAAACTTGATAAACCTCTAGCAATTGATAAAAATAACTTGATAAAACTTTATCAATAAATTAATACAAAGAAAGAAGACTCAAATCCCCAATGTCAGAGATTGAACAGGGGATATCATAACAAATCCTGCAGCTGTTAAAAAGGTAATAAGGGAATACCACAAACAAATTTATGCTGAAAAATTGGATAGCTTTGAAGAAATGGACCAATTTCTTGAAAACTCAGTCAAGATGAAAGAGACAACCAGAATAGTTCTAAAACTAATAAAGAAGCTGAATTTGTAATTCAAAATCCCTCAAGGAAGAAATTGACAGGTCCAGATGGTTTCACTGAAGACTTTTAAAAGCAATTTAAAGAAGAATTAATACCAATTTTACACAATCACTTACCTAATATGTAAGAAGAGGGAATACTTCCAAACTCACATTATGAGACTAATATTACCTGATTCCAAAACTAGAAAGCCAGCAAAGCCAGGAAGCAAAAAGGAAGGGAAGGAGGAAGGAAGGAAGGAAGGAAGGAAGGAAGGAAGGAAGGAAGGAAGGAAAGGAGGGATGGAAGGACGGCGGGAGGGAGAGAAAGAGGGAGGGAGGGAGGGAAAGAAGGAAGGAGAAAAGGAGGGAGGGAGGGGGGAAGGGAGAAGGAAGGAAGGAAGGAAGCACAGAAGGAAGGGAGGGAGGGAGGAAGGAAAGGAAAGGAAAGGAACCTCAGTCTGAAACTTACTTGTTATACAAAAATTAACCCAAAATGGATTGTAAACTTAAATATAAAACATTAAAATATACAGCTTTTAGCGGGGGAAAAAGGAAAAGAAACTCTTTGTCCCCTGGGACTGAGCAGAGTTTTTACACTTCATACAAAAACACAACCTATAAAAAGAGAAATTGATAATTCGGATTCTGTCAAAATTACAAACTTAGCAAAAAAAAAGAAAAAAAAGAAAAAGAAAACACGAGAGTAAAAAGGCAAATTGTAACATAGTGATCAGGGCACACCTAACTGGAATGGCTCATATACAAAATTGTGGTATCACCAAATGCTGGTAAGTGTGCAGAGAAACTTGGTCACTCTGTGGAGTGGTACAGTCACTCTAAAAAATAGTTCAGCAGTTTTTCTTCAAAACTACAAATGGCCTTAGCAGACAACTAGGAATCGCGCCCTTGGACTTTTATCCCAGAGAAATAAACTTTTCGCACAGAAACTTGTACGTGGATGTTTCTAGCAGTGGTATATACAACATCCTCACCCCAAAAACCGCCCAGATGTTCTTTAATGATGCGTAGACAAACTGGCACATTCATCTCACGGGTCACTACTAGTTTGCTTAGTGTAAATTCTTAGGTTATTTATTTGAAAGTTTTACCAATTTTTGTAATTCAGTTTGAAACCAATTGTGCAAATCTCCCCTCTCTCCCCTTCCCACGTATCTTCTCAAATATTATAAATTCAGTAAAATTGTGTCCGCTTGTCGGCTAATTCAATATCCGACTAGAAACTTATCCAAAGATATCATCAGAAAGCATGGATGGATGGTCACATGGCTGGAGAAATAAGGTATCAGATTCCCATGTGATAACTTAACTTAGAAATTGTAAGTTGCTGCTTAAACACACACACACACACACACGCGCGCGCGCGTTAAATATTGATTCAGAGTCACTCTGCCTATATCTCAATCAGTTGATTTAATCAAATCTAGAATTTGGTGAAATCGGTTGTGCAGATGAGTATCAAAAATGTACTCGTTTTGTATTCCAATATCCACTCCTATCCTTGCTTTTTATTTTTAGAAATAGAAAATCGGGCATACTTTATTAGCATCTTGATATGATCAAAGCAGAATTCTTCATGAACTTAGTGGGTCTGGTTCAATGGTTCAAGCACACTCAAAATCCTTCTTGTCTCACCAAAACATCATTGTCTACCTCATATTCTCATCATGTTTTTTTTTTCTTGCTTGCTTCAAGTTAAATCACAGTGGTCAAAGGGTATATACATTACTTAGAAAGGTCCAAATGATAGAGTAAAAATATTAACGAGACAAGTCTAGACTTAATTCTGCCACAGTTGGGTTACATGAACGTGGAGAAATGCCACCTCGTTTGATATCCTTCGTGAAAGCGAAATGGACCCAGTTAGAGATCTGCAGGCTGTTTTCTGGGCCAAGGAGCATTTTGTTCCACGAAAATCTTACAAGAGAGGCCAGAGTGTAAGAGAGTCAGAAACCAGGTGCCACGGAGGCAGTGGACCTGGAGACTCAGGCTCCCTTCTCACCCTCCATCAGCCTCTGCAACAGCTTTCATGGCTCCTTGCAGCCTACTTTGAAGACCTCTGGATCAGAGGATCTCTAGAAATCCTTAATAATTTCAAATTGTATTGTGACTCTTTAGAAAAGGGATAAAAAGAAACATAAATGGTTCCGAAGGAAATCCATGGGGATTGAAAGCTCTAGAGTAGAGCCAGACCACGGTCTTCACTGCTAGAGGAGATAAGAAGATGGAACTGATGGGCAGTGGGCCATCCTGTGCTTGCTCCACTGCGGTCTGGACCCGTCCTTTGCCGGGGCTGCATGACATCAAGCGTGGAGAGGGATTCACATGCTAGCCCAGCCTAGGAGAGCACCTTGAGTTGCACATCATGTCTGGGCAGAAGAAAGACTATACCCAGAGAGAGAAGGCAATTTCCAGGATTTGCCTTCCTCTGTGTCTATGCTCTGTGGAAAATGCCCCCAAGGGGAAGATTACAGAGCTAATAGGAGAAGCAATGGATAGTAAAGAGCCAAAAAACAAACAAACAAAAAGATTGCTACAACCATCACCTAAACATTACCAGATGTGTGGGGCAGAGAGCAGTGGGCAAGCCTGTTCTTCATCAGTCCTACAACCATAATGGTGCTGGCCACAAGAAGACTCCCGAATTGTTCCAAACCAGAAGGCTTTGGGCCATGTAGGGAACAATGTTGACTAGTAACACCAGCTGGTACTTAAAGCTGGAAATGATTTTGGCAATTTCATTTAATTCAGACTCAAGATGAAAGGAAATTTACTATCTAGCAGATACAACTTTGGCATCAGAAATTTGCTAGTAAAATAGTCGAGGACAAGAGTCACACACACCTGGGTTATTCAGTCCTTTTGAGAGAACATTCCTATTGGACAAGGAAAGCTTATTTCAAAAAAGATGAAAGACAAGATTTACGGGCAGATTCTTATTATTTAAAAGATGAAGGACTAAAGATCAATGACAGCAACATATTTTGGGACAAGAATAGTCATGCCGTTCAACTTTATTGGCAAGAGTAAACACACATTTGACCGTATAATTATTTCAAATTCAAAAACTGCCTTCATATATTGGATTTTAAAAGCTGACAATTTTCAAAATGTGTGCGATGGAGTGTTTATAACACTCCATCAGCAAAATCTTTTGCTGTTGATGGTTATCTCACTGTGGAAAATTTTCATTCTCCCTATTGGTATTACGAGGCCAAGGAATTTTGAAAAAAAATAATTCTGATATAGTTGGCACGGCGAAAATTAAAGCATAAGAGTATAAGACACATGATATTTACATAGATGAATCATGGAAATGATCTCTGACCAACAGCCTTTGTAAAGAACAATGCTGTTCCCATGCCATAAAAATAAGATTCACTTCGTGAGAGATAGTTTTTGTAACTTCTCCAAGTCTTGACCCTGTGAAATTCTCTATTCTGGTTGCTCTTCTGTCAAGATAGTTTTTTGTTTAAAATTCCAGACAGGAGAAAAAAAAAAAGGCTGTGTTTCACTTAGGGTCAGGTTTGGTTCCATCAAACAAATAAACCAAAACAAATAAATAAAGTAAGAAGTTTTTTCCCCTCTCTTATGGAAAGGGAGTCTGCCAGCAGACAGCATAGGGCTGTATGGTGGCACTAAAACTTTTCATCTCTGCCACCTTTAGCAAGAAGCTTCCTCTTCATGGTTCGACATGTTCCTTGGGCTCTGGCATCACGTCTTTAACCAAGCCCTCCAGAAGGGGGTGAAGAGTTCAAAGGATGTATCTTGTGACCATTACAGATGCTTTCGGAGTTGTACACAATGCATCGTCTTACATGTCATTGACCAAAATGTAATGACATGAGCACATCTGGTTGCAAGACAGCCTGAAAGATGTCCCTCTTCTCCTGGGAAGGGGAGACAATGAGGATTCTCTTACTATAGGGAAAATCAGAAAAAAAGATATCAGTGTAGCAACTAGTAGTCTCAGTGAGAAGGTAATTGAACGGTAGGCTTTATTTTATTTCAGAGATGACACTAATTGTATCATAGATGATCTTTATATATACAGAACCTATTTCCCGGGCCTTCATCAATTCTAGATTTTATCTAGTCCCTCTTGCTTCCGACAGTCTCTTTATTTTGACATCTTTACCCTCGAGTTCTTTATCCCGATCCATCCCCGGGATGGATGGATTAGTAGCTTTCAATCGGGACTGAAATATTTTCTGAGTGCTCCCTTGTAGACAAACATTGGACTTTTCTACAAATGACCTCCTGATCAAGTAAAGTATTCTTTTCCTCCCTGCTTGGAAACCAGCCTTCATTTCCTGCTGCAATAGTTCTCAACCCTGGCTGCACATTCAAATCACTGAGGGAGTTTTTTTTTTTTTTTTTTTTTTTTTTTCAAGTGGAAATGCCTAGGCTTCATCCCAGAATAATTAAAGCAGAATGTCTAAGGAGGGAGCCCAAACACCAGTATTTTTTAAAGCCTCACCCAATGATTTTAATGCATAGTCAGTGCCAAGAACCACTGTTTAAGACATAAGCTCTTTTTTCTTGCCTGGATGTTTGTAGAGGTCTTTTCCTTCTCCTTACTATTTTTTTTAAATGAGGTATAAAAGACATATAACATTACATTAGGTTCAAGTGTACAACACAATGGCTTGATGCTTGTATGTATTGCAAAACATCTCCAATCACAAAAATAAGTTTAGCTAACATCCCTCGCCATACATAGTTATAATTTTTTTCTTTTGCTGAGATCTTTTAAGGTTTATGCTCTTAGCGACTTTCAAATATGCAATACAGTATCCCTAACTATAGTCACTAAGCTGTACATTACTTCCCCAGGATTTATTTATCTTGCTGGAAGTTTGCACCTTTTGACCCCCTTTGCCCATTTTGCCTACGACACAACCCTTGCCATGTAAGTGAGATCATATGGTATTTGTCTTCCTGTGTCTGGCTTATTTCATTTAGCATAACACCCTCAAGTTTCATCCATGTTGTCACAAATGGCAAGATTTCGTTCTTTTTCATGGCTGAGTAATATTCATTCACACACACTCATACACACGCACACAAACTACATTTTCTTTATCCCTTCATCCACTTATGGGATAGACATTTAGGTCGTTTCCACATCTCAGCTATTGTAAACAATGCTGCAATGAACATAGGGATGTACATATCTTTTGAGTCAGTGTTTTCATTTTCTTTGGATAAATACCTAGTAGTAGAATTGCTGAGCCATTAAGTAGTTCTATTTTTGATTTTTTTTTTTAATTTTTGTAATGTGTATTTATTTCTGAGACAGAGAGAGTCAGAGCATGAGTAGGGGAGGGGCAGAGAGAGGGAGATGCACAGACTCTCAAATAGGCTCCAAGCTCCAAGCTGTCAGCACAGAGCCCGACGTGGGGCTCGAACTCATGAACCATCAGATCATGACCTGAGCCCAAGTCGGTCGCTCAACTGACTGAGCCACCCAGGTGCCCCTATTTTTAATTTTTTTAAGGAAATTCCATACTGTTTTCCAAAGCGACTGCCCTAATTTGTGTTCCAACCGACAGTGCACAAGGGTTCTTTCTCTTCCACATTCTTGCCAATACTTGTTATATTTTGTCTTTTTGCTACTAGCCAATTCTAACAGATGTGAGGGGATTTTCATCGTAGTTTTGATTTGCATTTCCCTGATGATTAGTGATGGTGAGCATCTTTGAATGTACCTCTTGGCCATCTGTCTGTCTTCTTTGGAAAAATGTCTATTGAGATCCCGTCCATTTTTAATCAGATTATTTGTTTGCTATTAAGTTGCATAGATTCTTGATATATTTTGGATATTAGCCCTTTCTCATATATATGATTCACAAGGATTGTCTCCCATTTGATAGGTTGCTTTTTCACTTTGTGGATGGTTTCCTTTGCTGTGCAGATGCTTTTTAATTTGATGTGATCCCACTTGTTTTGTTTTTCTTTTGTTGGCTTTGCTTTTGGTGTCGTATAAAAAAATAATTGCCAAGACAAATCTCAAGAACTTTACCACCTTTATTTACCTCTAGGATTTTTAAGGCTTTGGGTCTTGTATCCCATTCCATTCCATTCCATTTCATTCCAGGTATTAGAGGCCAAGTCTTTTGAGTGAATTTTTGTGTGTGGTATAAGATAGCAGTCTAGTTATATTCTTTTGTATGTGACTGTCCAGTTTTCCAACATTAATTATTGAAAAAAAATAGTCCTTCATTCATTGTATATTCTGGCTCTTTTGTCATAAATTAATTGATCATGGATTTACTTCTGCATTCTCTTTTCTGTTTCATTGATCTATGTGTCAAAACAGTACCATACAGTATGGTACTGTTTCGATGTTTACTTTTGTCACATTTGCTTTTGGGTAATTCTTAATGATTTATTTTGTAAATGTAAGACAAAATGAGTACATTTTTTTAATCTTTGTTTTAGTAGCAGTGATTTAGAAAATAAATAAATGAAATTATGTGTGTATCGTTTAAGGTAGCTTTAGAGTTTATTTGCTTATTTGTTGAGGCTAGTAAAGACTTAGAGGTTGTGGTAATAACACAGGCTGATATTAAGTCAAGTGGGCAAAAATCTTGTTCTAATAAGCTTCCATTTTTGTCTATAAATTATTAATAAATTTATAATAAAAAGGTACTTTCCAAATATAAAGTAAACGTTACTGCATTGTTCAAATTCCTTTTGACTATCACATTTATTAATTTACTGAATGAAAAAAAATTAACTTACTGAATGTTATTACAGAGCCTTTATTCTTTTTTTATTTAAAAAGAAACCTTTTTTTTTTTTGTTTATTTATTTTTGAGAGACAGAGAGAGAGAGCATGGGCGAGACAGGGCAGAGGGAGACAGAGGGAGACCCAGAATATGAAGCAGGCTCCAGGCTCTGAGCTGTCAGCAGAGAGCCCAATGCGGGGCTCGAACTCACGCCGTGAGATTATGACCTGAGCCGAAGTCAGACGCTCAACCGACTGAGCCACCCAGGCACCCAGACTGCATATATTTTTAAATTGCAGGTTAAATATTTTCTCTTCTTTATCTTTAGTGCAAAAGAAGTTTGAAATCAAATCAGAAACAAATTTGTGGTAGATGCGATTGTTATAGAATTTTAAAAGCAAAATATATAAATGATTCCAATACAAAGAAATTCTTTGTCTCACCTAGGTTGATTCCTTAAGAACTTTCTATTCATTCAATTTTTTGGTTAAGTCATACATGTGGGGTTTACTTTTTCTTCTTTGGAAATCAAGAACATTAGATAATTCTTTCAATTTTCTCATGGCCTAAACAACCAATATTATAGATAATTTTTGTAAAAAGCTGATGTAATAATACAAAAGAAAATATAGAAAATTTTCTTATTAGTAAATACAATTTAACTAAATTATGTAAAAAACCTTGAAACCTGAAAAATAGGTTTGTTTGTTTGGTTTTTTTTTTTTTATTTGATCACGAAGAAGGAGTCTCAGGACAGATGAGGAGGATAAAGTTAGCTGGCTAGATTTCACAAAAGGCACTCCACCTATGCTAACACCTGGATTAGATGCTGCATTTTCTGGGTTCCTTTCTTCTGCCTCCTTCTCCCTGATCAGTTTTGTATTAGACCTTTATGTTTTCATTATAACCTGGCGGCAAGAGTTCCCTTAAATAGAAGGAGTGAATGAAGGCAATTTTTTCCATTAGCAATATATTTCCCTTTGGGGTCTCTGGCGCATTATTGTTCTTCTTTTTTAGAAGGAGCAAAACCGCCAAGAAAACTGTCTTCAGTTGTGAAGCATTATTATAGTTCCTATCCGAAAGCCCTGGGTTTTGGTTCCCTCTTATGAAAACATCCTAAAATATTCCCATAAATGAATACAATTCAGAGCAAAACATCTATACATTTTTTTGAGCAAGTGCCATGCTAAAAACACACATTTTTTTTTAAAGAACACATTTTTTAAAGAGCATATTTTCCTGAGTAGTCAATATGGAAAATCTGGAAGAACTGAACTTCCAAAGGAAGGTAAAATATCACTTGAACACATTTTTTGAAAAGAGTATATCCTTTCTTGGAAACCACAAAACATTATATATAATAGCCCAGGTGTATCTATTTTATTGCATTTGTTTGTGCTTTGCAATGCTTTAAAACATGTATATACACACACATAATGTTCTTAATGTTCTAAGACTATATATATTATGATATGTACATAATAGTATATTACTCTTAATATATACTAATATAGTAGTGCATAGTATATAACAGCATAAATAATATTTTTAAAACATTAATCTATTTCACCACTCACTTTTATTTTAATACCCTTATCCATATAAGAATACGACTTAGTCCATTCCTCCACTTATTTTTTCAGATGTTTCAACGTCTTGATTCCACTGTCTTTGGGGAAGAGTTAGAGGCACTACAAGTGACAGAGGGGAACCATTTTGTAAAAAAAAAAAAAAATGTATAATGTTTATTTATTTTTGAGACAGACAGAGCATCAGCGGGGGAGGGGCAGAGAGAGAGCAAGACTCAGGATCCCCAGCCGGTGCCAGGCCCTTAGCTGTCAGCACAGAGCCCAACGCAGGGTTTAAACCCATAGACTGGGGGATCATGACCTAAGCCAAAGCTGAACACTTAACCGACTGAGCTGCCCTGGCGCCCCACAGGGAAACCATTTGTAATGCGTACTTAAATCCACAAGGTTATTCCACATGAGTTGTTCATTTAGCCCTCAAAATAACCCTGATGGGTAGGTGGAATGTTCCTGTATTTGTTGTGGTCCTTTCAGCCAAAAGTAATATAAAGTCACCCAAAGTGTCCTATAAACAATTCATAATTGTACTGGCTCACATAGCTGCAAGCCCACAAATTGGGTGTAGAATCCAGGGGAGATTGGATTAAAGTTCTCAAATCTTTTCTCTATCATCCACTTAGGTCTGACCCTTATTAAATTTTAAGCTTTGTCTTCCAGCTGTCTTCCTTCAAAGGTCACAGTTGGCTAGAGTAGTACCTGGGACATGTTTCCAGATTTAAATACAAGTGGAGAGAGAGAGAGAGAGAGAGAGAGGGAGAGAAGCTTCTGGTGACTTTCTCTTAAGAACTGAAACAACCATCTCAGAAGTCTCCAGAAAACATTTTGTGGTGTCACATTGACAAGAATTAGATCACATACCCATTGCTTAAAAAGTCATTGCCACGAAGGAATAAGATAACTCTTAGGGAAACCAAATCCTCCCCTCAGCTTATAGAAAGTTCCCAAACTGTTTTAGTGCTCAGCAGTAGGATGAGAATGTGATAGTGGGTTCTAGGCTGTCATCTGCAGTGTTCATTGCAGATCTTACTCCATGGGAGAAGCAGGGACCCCTGACTTTGGATGTACTTTGCCCATGGTCACAGCGCACAAAAATGGTGGAGACTGGGTCTCTCCCTGGTAGTTCTGCTCATGGGTCCGTTATTCTTTCCACTGTATCTTGTGAAAACAGGTTAGCATATTTTGTGTTGTGTTGATGTTTTTTCATCCAATAAATTCAGTTATACGGTCACTATATATTTTTATTTTAATTTTCTTACATGTATTTATTTTTTTGAGAGACATAGAGAGACAGAACACAAGTTGGGGAGGGACAGAAAGAGAAGGAGACACAGAATCTAAAGCAGGCTGCAGGCTCCAAGCTGTTAGCACAGAGCCTGACGTGGGGCTTGAACTCATGAACTGCGAGATCATGACCTGAGCCGAAGTTGGATGCTTAACCCACTGAGACACCGAGGCATCCCTATACAGTCACTATATAGAACATGAAAAATAGCAATATTTTGAGCCAATGTTACATACAACCCCAATTTCTGCTAGATGGTAAAAGATGGAGAAGAAAAGAATCTCTCAATACACTGCAGCATGGTCCTTTTCACAACATGGAAATACTAGTGCGAGTTGTGTATGGACACGACCACTTAAAATCAACAGCGGCTAAAAGTTCAAGAAATGTCTCTTTCTTGGGGCACCTGGTTGGCTCAGTCAGTTAAGCATCCGACTTCAGCTCAGGTCATGATCTCACAGTTCATGGGTTGGAGCCCCATGTCGGGCTCTATGCTGACTGACAGCTCAGAGCCCGGAGACTTCTTTGGATTCTGTGTCTCCCTCCCTCTCTGCCCCTCCCCTGATGGCACTCTGTCTCTCTCACAAAAGTAAATAAACATTACTCCTGTATCCTTTGGGTAAATTTCCAGCAGGGCATAGGGGCACTTGTACCCCCAATGTTTATAGCAGCACTTTCAACAATAGCCAAATTACGGAAAGAGCCTAAATGTCCATCAACTGATGAATGGATAAAGAAATTGTGGTTTATATACACAATGGAATACTACTTGGCAATGAGAAAGAATGAAATATGGCCTTCTGTAGCAACGTGGATGGAACTGGAGGGTGTTATGCTAAGTGAAACAAGTCACACAGAGAAAGACACCATATGTTTTCACTCTTATGTGAATCCTGAGAAAGTTAACAGAAGGCCATGGGGGAAGGGAATGAAAAAAAAAAAGTTAGAGAGGGAGGAAGCCAAACCATAAGAGACTCTTAAAAACTGAGAATAAACTGAGGGCTGATGGGGAGTGGGAGGGAAGGGAGGGTGGGTGATGGGCATTGAGGAGGGCACCTGCTGGGATGAGCACTGGGTGTTATATGGAAACCAGTTTGACAATAAATTTCATGTTAAATAAATAAATAAATAAATAAACATTAAAAAATTAAAAAAAAATGTCTCTTTGCATTCAGCAGGACTGGTTACAGTAAAGAAAAGGTCAATTCCTTCCTCCTTGTTTTACTTTAGTTTTTGCACTCTCTTGACAGGTTATAAACCTACCATCTGTTGGAATGAAGGAATAGAGACAAGAGAAAGAAAGGGAAATCCATAAATGGCTTTCAATATCACAACTGGCTTAAAATGAAAAATGACCAATGGAAGTCATTTGCAAATTGATACTGGGGTTCTGCCCTTAACTCGCTGATAAGTTTGAGCAAGAAGAAAACAAAACAAAAACTATAAACGTGTAAATTAAAAGTGCTGTCCGTCTTAAACAGGGGTCTCAAGAGAAAAGGGTCGTGGCTCAGTTTTTCTTGACTCTGTCACTTCCTGCCAGGCCAGGGCCTGTCAGCTCATCTAGGGACAGCCTGCAGACAACGGAGGTAAATGTGCAGAAATAAACACATTCCAGTAAAGGTTACTTAATGGCTTTCTATGGATTTCAAAATCACTTTCCAACTATGTCAGGCCAAAAAAAAAAAAATCTGATAATTTATGTTACCCAGATGTTAAGAAATCCAACAGCTTTCGCTACTCATAAATTTAACAGCATTAGGCACCTGCTGGCTCTAGGAAAAACGCCTGCCAAGAAGGAAGGAAGGAGCTTTGTGATACATTACCAGGCCCCTTCCCCTGCGATCCAAACTTCACACCCTCCCCAGCCTCCCACAGAGAGATCCTTAGGCTCCACACACCAAGACCAACAACAAACCACTCTTCCCTGGATGGAGGAGGTGGGAATCAGAATTGGGATATGGCTATTTCTAATTCTCAAGGAACTCTAGCTGTTAGCCAAAGTAGTAAACAAGAGGGACAGAGGCCTTGGAGGGAATTTAGAATAACAAAGACAAAGTATTTCAAAGATTTGAAAGTAGAATAAAATATTAAAGGTTAATTTTGATCTTCTTTCATTGTGAGAGGTTTTAAACACAGGTGAAACTTTTGAAACCATTTAGACCAGAGTTTTACCTTTCTCCTTTGTCAAATCCATGAAGACATGTTAAAATACTTGGATTTAGGTTCCACTCTGTTTTGTTTCCCATTTCCTTTCTGTGATGGAAGTGCTGATGAGCATCCGAATGGCAGTGACTTCGATATATGACAAAGGCTGGATCTGAAACATTAAAGACCAGGGATAGTGCTGGTTGGTTCTCATGATCTAGAAATGGACCAAACCCACAGCAAGAAAGTTGGAGATCAGGAATAATTCAAAGCTGTCTGTAGACCTTTCATTCATATAATTGGCACTCTATCAAGTCTATTCTAAGACCACTGGATTTGCTTCACCAAATTTCTCAGCCACAGTGTTGAAAAGAAGCCATTACTGGCTGCCATGTATCTGTTCCCTCTCAGAAAGAACCTGTTAGATGCATCCATTTTCCTAGTGAGGATGTACACTATTTTATGAATGGGACTCCCCATCTGATACAGTAGAGGCCAGGAGTAAAGACTGAGGGCAAGATCCTTAATTTCACATTTAAAGCTCTTCATAGTGCACACCCACTCCCCAGCCTTCTTCCCTGCATACCCTTAATTATGTTCAAAAATTACTTTCTAAAAGTACATACCATTAACACAAGAGTGTTCACAACCTGAACATGCTTAACCTCCTTTACTCAGTCTACAATCAGCACTTTTTTTTCTTTTTGCTTTGTCACTCATGATGAAAGCCCACCCGTTCTCGAAGTTCCTCTTTGTTTATTTACAAGTATCTTCCTTTTCCTCATTGGACATTTTGCCAGATTTTACCTCCTAAATGTTTCAGTGAGTTTGCACTTTGGAATTTTTTTTTTCATAGAGACTCTGGTATCAGGTTATATTCCCATTCTGCTGGATCACTACCTTTTCTTTTTCATCGATGAAGTGAAATATGCAAAATGCCTGAGTGTTTTGCTGGAGGAGAAAAAGTGACAATCTCTGGCCACCTCGTTCTAAACGTAGAGTTCGAGAAGCAGAAAAATAACTGTACATACACAAGCTGAGAGTAAACAAGAACTATTCCAGAGGTAAAACAAAATGCAATGAGGCAGTAAGAAAGAAAACGATGCGATCACTTTCGGAAAAAACGGACACAAAAATTTTCCTCTGAGAGTTTGTCAATTTACTCGCCTATCATAAGAATTCACGTATTTTGAGTGCTTACAGTGTGTTGGGCACTATTCTGACTCCATCACATGCATTATATTTGTTAATCCTCACCAACACTGTTAAGAAACAGACTCTGAAAAGTTAGTTCATCCATGAACGTGCAGTTGAATTGAGATCCAAACCTAGTCTGCTATCTCTAGAATAACTTTTTTTAAATTTATGTATTCATTTTGAGGGAGAGAGAGAGAGAGAGAGAGAGAAGCAGAGCATGAGCAGGGGAGGGGCAGAGAGAGAGGGAGACAAAGAGAATCCAGTGTGGAGCCCAATGCAGGTCTCAAACCCACGAACCACAAGAGCATGACCTGAGCTGAAACCAAGAGTCAGATGCTTAACTGACTGAGCCACCCAAGTACCCCGAGAATGAGAAATTTTAATGACTCCTTGATACTGTGAATAGGGATACTATGGTCAGTACACATATCTATTAAAATAATTTATTTTTGGGGCGCCTGGGTGGCGCAGTCGGTTAAGCGTCCGACTTCACCCAGGTCACGATCTCGCGGTCCGTGAGTTCGAGCCCCGCGTCAGGCTCTGGGCTGATGGCTCGGAGCCTGGAGCCTGTTTCCGATTCTGTGTCTCCCTCTCTCTCTGACCCTCCCCCGTTCATGCTCTGTCTCTCTCTGTCCCAAAAAAAAAAAAAAAAAAAAAACGTTGAAAAAAAAATAATTTATTTTAACTATTCCATTTCTTCATAGATGTAAATTTAAAGGTTTGAAATTGGATAAAGTAGCAGCATTTATTCTAAATACTGCTCTTCAGTGTAATGAGATATGAGGATGTACTGGCAATGTTGTTATTTAATGTGATTTTCAGTAGAAGGCTTTATATAAATTATCATCATTAATCATTTCTGGAAAAAATGATCACCGAGTGGGTGAAGTTTTTGAGGAAACATTATCTTGGGTTATTAAAATGTAAGTAGATTTGTATGCATAGGAGTTACAGGTGTGGGGAACGAAGTCTAAACTTAACTAGCAAATGAAATCCAAGTTAAATGAGTACTTCCAGTTAACCCTGGAAAACAGTTGAATATTTAATTTTAAATAAGCTCTGTCAGGCTATGGATTTTAAAAATTAACTAAGAAAGAAGTTTAACAAAGTGATAGGAAAACATGAGTCTAATTAATAATAATAAAAGTATTTCAGCCTAGACATATACACTACCTTATCTCACTCTTTCTTGCTAAGACAGACCATTATATATATATGAAACCCAAAAGCTTATAATAAAAAGAAATAATCAGAAGGAAAATAAAACATAACTCTTATAAATTAAGAATGGATATGCAAAAAAGTCAATAGCAGTGGTTGAGACAAGCAGAACATGAAATAATTAAAAAATAATTTTGCAAAAATGTGAGAGAAATACATATATATTAGCAATCAAGAAGCTCAACATTCTTATTCTGTTGTTGTTTTTTAAGAGAGAGAGAGAGAGCATGAGCAGGGGAGAGGGGCAGAGGGAGAGAGAGAGAGAGAGAAGGAAAGAATCTCAAGCACTCTCCATGCCCAGGGTAGAGTCCAACATGGGGCTCGATCTCCCAACCCTGAGATGATAACCTGAGCAGAAACCAAGAGCTGGACACTCAACCGAGACACCCAGGTGCCCCAATAAATTCAACATTCTTATAATAGAGCTACCAGAAAGGGAGTAGAAAGAAATTGAAGTGGTGGAAATAATCAAAGAAATAATAGAAGAAAATTCCCCAGAGCTGAAGACAGCTATGAATCAGTCTTAAAAGTAAACAAGTTCTCTGAGTACTCAGCATGATAAATAAAGACAGACCTGGGCCTGGGAACATGCCAGTGACATTTTCAAGCACCAAAAGTATATAAAAAATTCTTAAAACTTCTAGGGAACCTGGATGGCTCAGTCAGTTAAGCATCTGACTCTTGCTCTAGGCTCAGGTCATGATCTCACGCTTTGTGAGATGTAACCTCAAGTCAGGTTCTGTACTAACAGCACCAGGCATGCTTGGGGCTCTCTCTCTCTCTCTCTCTCTCTCTCTCTCTCTCTCAATAAATGAATAAACTTTTAAAAAAAATTTTAAACTTCTAAAAAGTAAATAAATATAGTTTACCTCTAGAGGATTAGGTTTAAAACTGTCATTAGCTTTTGTCAGCAATGACACTTGTTACTAGAAAGTAATACCATCAAATTTCTAGGAAAACAGAATGAATTTGTACTCATAACTCTGTAGCCAAGGGGACTAATAATCAGATGCAAAATCAAAATTAAAGACTTTTTCCAAAATGTAAGAACTCAGAATTTTATCTCCTACTGCTCTATTTCAGAGAAATTAATTGAGGAGTTTATCTGGTAAAATGTGCAAGAATCTTTGATTGATGAGTTGATTTTTCATGCATGCACAGCTTCAATAATTAAAAATCAGTAATGAGAATAGAGAGAAATTAAGTTAATCTCTCACGTTCATATAACTAGAACATGTAAGAGCCATATGTAAACCACGTGTGTCAGTCTGGGTCCTTTGGAAAGCGATTGTCAATATAGAGTGAAAATGCAAAGGATTTATTGTAAGTGGCACCTGTAAAGGGAGAGAGAGAGAGAAGGAGCAGGTGGGGACAGTCTTTAGAAAATGTTCTGATATATGTGAAAGGAAAATGGGTAAGAAGAAGGACTGAATAGGAAGACTCATACTGCCATTTACCTCAGAGAAGATCTCAGTCAGCCCCCTGGGAGCTCCCAACAAAGATGGGAGGGGTCCCATCATGGAGGGGTCCTGCGTGGAGTAGAAATGCCCAAGTGCTAGTATGCAGCCGTGCTTGGTCACTGGCTGACAGCTGCCCAGGGAAAGCATGGCTGAGCTTGGATGTGCTGTGCACCCCAAATGCACTGTGACTGCAGGCTGTCAGCTAAGTTCACTCCTCACCAAAAGTTATGTCAGAAGGAGGTCTGGGCAACGCAAGTCCGAGGTGACCCCACCATGGCCCGCCTACGCTGGAGTCCATATTCTCAACTCCTGTCGTGTGGGTAATCATTCAAGATGGAGTGATTAGACAGCATGAGGTGGATGAGGATTAAATGTATTTTTTTTTCCATGCTGATGCTAGAATTTCTAAGAATCTACCATTAGGGGTTAGGTAGTTTAATATCTTACCTTAGAAAAGATTAGCAGCATCTTATAAAATATCTAACACATCCTCATAAAAATATGGAGGGAAGAAGGAAGGGAGAGAGAGAGAATAAATAAAGAAATCCAGCTCTAAAATAGTATGGTACAATTATTGTGGAAAATGAGACAACAACAACATAATTACCTATCCACGTGCAGATCATGTCTAAAAGCACTCCCCAAAAACATTTCTGACCCTATTTGCCTAAGGGGAAGGCAACAGTGTGGCTGGGACACAGAGGGAGAAGACATAGTTTCAATACGCAGCAGCTGAATTCCAGGCTGGTGAAGATGTAACCGTGTTACATGATATTTTGACGACACTGTGAAAAATGAGTGTCCGGAACGTTCAGCTCTTAGCAGTGGCTTGGGGTTCAGGATTACTCTCAGAGCAACTGAGGAAGAGATTTCATTTCTTATCTTTTGTCTTTCAGGTCCAAATTATCAATGCTTCAAAACACGATTCCTCATGTTCCCTAAACGTGCCTTTTTTTTTTAAGTGAAGATGTTTATTTATTTATATTTAAGAGAGAAAGAGAGAGAGCAAGTGGGGAAAGAGCACAGAGAGAAGGAGAGAGAGAGAGAAAATCCTAAGCAGGCTCTGTGCTTTCAGTGCAGAGCCGGATGGAGGGCTTGATCCCACAAATTGTGAAATCATCACCTGAGCTGAAATCAAGAGTTGGATGCTCAACTGACTGAGCCACCCAGGCGCCCCCAAACATGCCTTGTTTTTATCTGTGCCGTCCGCTTTCCTCCATTTCCCAAGGCTAGAATGTGCCAAAACATTCCCCTCCTTCACATCCTGTAACAATTGGCTGCCCCAAGCTACGAGCCATCTTGAAGATTCGAGGATCTCACTCTCTCTTTCTTACCATGAGGACATTGGTCACAATTTCACACCTGGACCTTCTTTTACCTGTGCCTTCTCCCTCTAGCAAGTATGTCCAAGGGTTGGCCACATGCAGGGAATTAGTCTCCATAGAAATTGTGGTGTGCACTAATTACTGAGTGTCCCTACGTGCAAGCATGAGTGGAGACACGTCACTATTTCACATATACTTCCTAAAATCTTTCACGTGTAAAATTCTATTTTGACACAACTTCGTAAGCATGATACGAGAAAGCGTGGGTTACCTTGGGTGTCTGCTACGAGCAGGCCAGGGTTCTAAAATCAAGCTGGCACCAAAGAAAGCTTGTTCATTACTGAAAAACTGCAACTCAATATCCCGAAGTTGAAGACATCTTGATTAGGTCAGTGAAAGAGTTGACCAGGGGTGCCTGGGTGGCGCAGTCCGTTAATCGGCCAACTTCAGGCTCAGGTCATGATATCGCGGCCCGTGAATTCGAGCCTCCCGTCGGGCTCTGTGCTGACAGCTCGGAGCCTGGAGCCTGCTTTGGATTCTGTGTCTCCCTCTCTCTCTGCCCCTCCGCCATTCGCGTTCTGTGTCTCTCTGCCTTTCAAAAATGAATTAAAATTAAAAAAAAAACAAAAAACAGTTGACCAAAATTGTAAAGGGTATCAAACTTGGACAAAAGAAGAAAATGCCGTAACTCCTGATGCTTTATGGGTAACGGGAAATATCATTTTACCATGGTAGTGACTGTTTTATCAATATTACTGATTTATTTTATTTTTATGTTGAGTCTTTCCTTCATTATACCACCAAAATTTCTAGCATTGAAAAATGTGCCTTAAACCACTGAGCTGAATTAAAGGGAGGAAAAAAGGGAGTACTACTGGAATTTTGAGTACTAGAACCATAATGTGATTTCACTTATGATGAGGGCTATCTGAAGGAACTCTTAATTCCCTAAGAATCATTCAGATTTTGATTTCCAGACCTTAAGCTTTTCAATACACTTGTAGACTTAAATAATAGTCCTTGGGAAAGTAGTGCTTTCTCTGAGTCCTCTCATGCAGAAAGAAAGGAACCTGGAGAATCATCAGGAGTATATTCAACCCTGATCATATGACCTATCTCATTTAATTGTTCTTTTGGTAAGGCTTTTTTTTCTGTGTTCACTCACCTGCTTTGTTCCCCCAACAATTAATTCATTCTCCCAAACCATCGATATGAGTATCATGAAATAGACTTTATAAGAGTTCATCCTCATATGGGGAAATAGATAAAGCATTCCTTTAAAGAACTTGAGATTTCCCTTGCTGAATTTTTAATTAATAACAAATCTACAGCAGGAGCTTAAGGGCCCTTAGTGTCATCGCTCTGCTCTAGTTTGCCTTCAGACTGGAGCAGAGACATCTGGCGAATACCTGGCTGCAGTGGTGCTTTGCTTTCCCTTTTCAAGGGTGTCTAGAAGTGTAAAATGATTTTTTCCCTCTGATCTGCACTACTTTCTCAGCTGTGTCAGCTGCACACATCCAGCTGTGCCTAGACCATCCCCAAATATTCCCAATGAGGCAGAAATAATCAGATCCATGGGACAATCTGATGAACGGATGATGTGCACGCTCACAGCCTGGTAGCTGGACACCTGAGTGAGAAGGACATTCGAGTTTACAGGCAAAGGTTCATCAGATGTCAGCTTTGGGGGAGAGAACTTCTGCCCTAGCATGGAATGTCTAGTTTATCGGGGGAAAAATACTATTCCCGCTTGGGTGAAAAACCAGCCATCTCTCACCTTCTTTCCTCGTTCCTCGATTCACAGTCTCAGTGATCTCAACTACTACGGGGTGCTGTAAGAATCCCCCAAAGCATGGAAGGCAGCAGGCCACCAGATTGCTAAGGATTATGTCCCTTAAGAGCGAGGCCGGCCACTCCAGTTGTCCCTTTGTCTGTGCATTCCTAGAAAGCACTCTGCTTTTTGGATTGGGGGTAAAAAATGTAACGTAACCATTATGGTAATTTTCCACTTGGACCTAAACTTTTTGGGTTTGGTCAGACACTAAAGATGCCAAGACCCCAGCCAGTTCCAACTTTCAGAAAACTTAGTTTCCAATTAGGAAATCCCACAGTTGCACATAATTATGTGTGTGGGGACACACACCCACATGTATACACACATACACACACACACACACACACACACACACGCACACACACACACACTTTTTCCTCATACAGTCCTTGAGAAAATAAAGAATAAAATATCTAGGGAAAACTCTTGAGAGAAAAAGAGGTCGACTTACATGTTAATTTCAAAAATGCAACAATATTTCCTGAATTTTCCACTGTCAGCCAGAAAACTGCATTATTTACAAATAAGAACTGGTGAAACTGACACTTCTATAAAGCTTTTGTTCTATTTTTCTTCTTTAAGAAATACTAGGGGGCTCCTGGGTGGCTCAGTCAGGTTGAACATCTGACTTCAGCTCAGGTCACGGTCTTGCGGTCTGTGGGTTTGAGCCCCGCGTCAGGTTCTGGGCTGACAGTTCAGAGCCTGGAATCTGTTTTGGATTTTGTCTCTCCCTCTCTCTGCCCACCCCCCCATGCTCTGTCTCTTTTTCTCAAAAACAAATAAAAATTTAAAAAAAATTAATAAAAATACTGTTGGTTTAACATCTATATCATCACATAGCATTTATACAAAATAAATTAATATTCATCTTCGATTGTGTGTGTCTGAATCACATTGGGTTTGGAATTCATTTTGCTAGTGGGGTTTCCAACATATTTTAGCATACATATGTATTTTTTTAATCAATTCTATTTTTTCAGTTTATTTATTTATTTTGAGAGAGAGAGACAGAGTGCTCACAAGCAAGAGGAGGGCCAGAGAAGAGAGACAGAATCCCAAGCGGGCTCTGCACCATCTAGGCAGAGCCTGATGCAGGGCTCGAACTCACAAACTGTGAGAGCATGACCTGAGCTGAGTTCAAGAGTTGGACGCTTAACCGAGTGTACCAACCAGGGGCCCCTAACATATTTTTTTAAAAATCCAGAACTCACCGTATATTTTCACCCTGCAAAACTAACATAATGCAAGCAATGAAGCGAATTTGAAGCCGAGTAGTAAGGCAACTCGAGGGGGGAGAAAGACCTGAGTGACATAAACGCTGGCTTCTCCAACTGATAACAAACTCAACTATTTTCTGTTCACAACATGAGTAAGTAGTTCCCTGTGTTTTTACCAGAATGAGGGATGACTCTGTGTGTGTGTGTGTGTGTGTGTGTGTGTGTGTGTGTGTGAAGAGAGAGAGGGAGGAGGTACTGATGAAAGAGAGAGACAGACGGAGAAACACACACACACAGAATATGGCATTTGGGTTAGTATTCAGTAAGTTTTCGGTTTCTCAGAAGATATGCCTTCCTATATAACTGAAGCAGAGTTCTTGAAGCCACACTCAGCTGAAAATTCAGATATGCATTTATCATAACACTTGAAATCCAATCTCTGTTCCTTTCCCTTTTTCTTTGTAAAAAGTCATTACCAAACATATTGACTTTGAACCCTAGGGACTGAGAACCAGCAAAATTTGGAACAAGGATAATAGATAACAGGTTTTTGTGAGTTTGCTTCCCTCTCAGTAATAAAGAAAATGAAGAGAATGAGATTAAAGAAGAGAAATAAAAAGTGAGCTGAAGCCTGAGACCCATGACCTCATCATCCCACAAATTAGTCTGGCATACCCTCTTAAATGGAAAATGTCTTAGAATTTCCAGAGACAACTACATCTTCTTTTATGCAGGAAATATTCATCACGTATGACAAAGGGCAGTGATTTTGCGTGATGCTTTGTGCTTGACAAATAACGACCCCAATCACAATGGGAGTTGTCGTTAAATGATAGGTAATGATTTTTCTGTGAGAAATGTGGACTAATACTACTTAGCTGGTCACTGAAGGGGACTTGGTGGGTTTGGCTGCATCCCTCATGCTGTTGGCTGCTGTAGGGTCCTGTCTGCATCGGCAAGGTCAGCCAGCTCCTGCCCAGCACATCTCATGCCCCATTGATTATTTTTGGCCTATTAAGAGATAGAACTCATCAGTCACTTTCAGGAAGTATTAGCTTTCCGGTTCAGATAGCACTGGGCTGTTCTCTTCCTCAGGGAGGTAGAGCGGAGGGGTGCAAGGGTGGCAAATATTCCAGAAAATAAAACCGAATGAGGGACTTCAAAGACAGGCCTCAGAAACTAGCCCAGGCTAGTCAGCAAGAGGTCCTTAATGCCTCCCTCTTCACTGTTAGCATTTCCTGGTTTTCGCACGATGGAGTATTCTGGCTACAATTAATACCTATTTTCCTCAAGGTCACCATGCACTTTTGGGGGGCAATGTAGCTGTTCACATGGGCTGGGAGAAATGTTTATGTAGTGGCCTTTCAAGTGCAATCCAAAAGTTTCATAATCAAATATTTCACTCCTAGGAGATACTCAGATTCAATCACTCAGAGGTAAATGCTGAGAAAGGCATGTTTAAACATCATTCTTAGCTTGCCAGTAGAATATAATCCTTTTTAAAGGCTCATGGAAACCCGGGGAAAAAAATTCCCTGTCACTCATAAACACAACAGCTGCATATAAATCAGGTAAACCAGTCTATCTAAATGAATTGCATGGCTTTGACATGGGAAGAAAAAGAGGTAAGATTTAAAATAGGTGAACATAGTTTCTATGCTTTGATTTAAACATTGTTATTCTCCATCGTTTCCATCTTATATCTTCAAGTTCTCAAATCTCACGCATGCCTTATCATTTTATACCAAGTATAAAATATTTCTGCAATGATGTCAGAGATGACATTCATTATGCTAGAACTCATGCATCTAAATTTTTTAAATTAAATTTTTAAAATTTAAATGGTTTTTCTGCTGTTGTTTCACCACATTTTTCTATGACGATGCTCAAGGGTTTTTCCATCACTTACTACTCATTTCCTACTGTTCTAAATCAAGACATTAAAGAATGTCTTACTGGCCCAAAGAAGGGAGCATGGTTCGTTTTCACTGTGGTTCTTCCAAATTCTCCAGCTTCTTGTGTTCTACTTGGTCATAACCTTTAACTTTCTTGGTTCCTAATTCTGGTTTATGTGACTACTTGCAATAAAAAGGTGAAGTAAAATATCCTATTTCCAAAGCAGTAGAAATTATATCAATATAATATACTGAATTGTTTTTAAAATTAATAATTTTCTAGGTGGAAAGAAAGAAAGGAGGGAAGGAGAGAAAGAAGGAAGGAAGGAAAGAAAGAAGGAAGGAAAGAAAGAAAGGAGGGAGAAAGGAAGTGAACACTTATAGGAGAAACTATTTAGTGCATTTATTTGAAGGGCAGAAATCTTATTTTCGACAATAGGAAGCAAACCCTGCAGTTAAAAAATCACTTGTGAAGAAAGCTTTGTTTTTTCTTTTCAAAAATTAGCATGCTAACTCAAAGACAACTTTACAGAAAGTAGAAAATATAGAATTTAGTACATGTTTTGCTATAATATATCATTCTATTATCCACGTTTCTGGCAAGCATTAATTCTCAGAGGAAACACAACTGTTGTGTTTTGTTTTTAATTTTTACTGGAGTTTTAAGTTTACTTTAACCTCAACTAAACTAAGGCATTATTAGCTATCACAGAATCCAAAATTGAAATGCATACTCTTCCTCTGTTCTGTTTATAAATCCTTGGCTGGAGTACCTCAAATGTTGAAAAAAAAAATAATAAGAGAAAGGCTTAATGACCTGTCTAGATAAACATTTTATGCTTAAAAATAAATAGAGGTTGTTTGCATGGGCAGTATTGTTTTATAATAGAGATTTTACTCTCCATTAAGGAGTATAAAGAGCTACCTGTACCATTTACTGCCTGAATTAAGAGTAAGGTGCGATTATACTCAGTGTAAATTAAGATGTCTTGAGAGCATGTAGCTTTAGGTAATACATTAAATTAAGGTTCTCAGATGTGCATTTAATTAAGATATTTAATTTGAAATGTCTGTGCACTTCTTTAATTCCAATTGATTATTAAGAATAGATTTCTTGAGGATATTAAAAAGGTGAGTAGAAAAGGAGGCTATGGAGCAGGATGGCCTCCAAAGTTTACTCAGGACACTGCAATTGTCAAGCAAACGCGGTATCTGTCTCGGCCCCGCCCAGCATGTTCTTCGTGTGATCCTTGGCTGCTATTCAAATGGCAGACTCATGTAAACATGGGCCAAATTGAAAATGCTGTCTTGATTGACTAGTGAATATCTTCCCTCAGATTCTCTGGGTTAGTTATTTATTACTTTTGCTTACAGCTGATAAAAGCCTTGGTAATATTGCCGGAACCATCCCTCGGAACGCTTTGTAATGCCCCAATCAGTCAATACTCATTGAGCCCTACTATTTGGAAAGAACTAGATTAAATACACTAAGAGTTAGAGGAAATTATTTACTAGCATTTCGCCCCCCAAGTAGCTTGCAGTTTAATTAAGAAAACACACGTGCGTATGCACCCATGCTCACACATACACACACAGGGCATTCGCGAGTTAACAACATGAAACACGTAAATGTGAAGTAACTTTTGTGAAAATTTGAGGAGGTTAGAGGTGGAGGTTATTAATGGTCAAAGATGGCCTTTTAAGTGAAGGGATTTTTGTCCTAAGCTTTGAAAGAAGGCATGAGATAATAACAGAAGCAAATGTCTATCGACCTTCTACACCATCTCAGGAATGCTACTCAGTCCTGTCCATGAATTGTGTCTTCTAATCCTGAAAACACTCTAGGATTGCATGACTTACATCCCCATTCTATAGATGAGAAAACTGAGGTATAGGGTGGTTGAATCCCTTGGCTCCAATCCCAAGCCAGACAGTGTGGAGCCAGGACAAACACCTTACCTCGGAAGTTAGCTTCCAGAGGCCTCCACCTTAATCACCTCCCAAGTCTTCTGCATACTCAGAGAAGCCGAGAGACCATGGCAAAGCAGAATGGCACTTCTGGAGGACTTCTAGGAGGACTTCAGTGGGGGGAAAAAATGGTCCAGTACACATGATGTTCCAAGGAATTGATCAGAAGATATAGTTATAAATATAGGCCAGGGCCAGGGTGAAGACTTCAAAAGGCACATTAAGGTGACGAGGTTTTTGTCCTAAGGCGGTGGAAAGTCACTGAAGATTCTCCAGTTCAGGGCTGGCAGAATGAAAGCACTCCTTTCCAAGGCTTGTTCTGGCACAGAGGATAGAATGATTAGATCCTGTAAGAAATGCTAACACCCATACGTTATTTACCTACTGGCACCCCTTTTCATTTGTTATTCCTTCTAGAGTCTATGAAACCCGATTTTACTTGTTTCTTCTCGATGCATAATTTTTTCTCTTTATCTTTTGAGTGAGAGCCTTAAACCACGCTTTGGTTGTTTCTTCTCTGAAACAGGGAGGTGGTGTTTGGATCTCGGAAAATTGTGAGAATCTGGATTCTCTGGGTCCGGATTAAATCTGGATATCAGTACTGTAGGACTGTAGGACTGTAGGACAACTGTAGGACTTGGGGCGAAGAGGTTAGCCGTCCCAGGCTTAAGCTTTCTTTTTCAAAAGTCAGGAAAACAGTAAAAGGATGAAATGAAAAAATGCAGGTGAGACTTTCAGCAAGGTAAGGACCCGCAAAATAATGACAGCCAGCACCGGTTTGCTGCTTCTGTGCGGAGCAGTGCACATGCTGAGAGAGGTCCCCTCAGGAATTCCCCCAAGCCCTTAGAGGTCCCTATGGCAACAAGGATCGACCAGACCAGGTGAGTTACCTCCCCCAGCTTCACAGAGCAAGTAAAGGATAGAGAAGGGATCTGAGCCCACCCGTTCTGATTCTGGATCGTGCAATCCCATCTGTTATACCAGGTAGCCTCTCACCTGCTCCTGGCGGTTATTCGTATACTCCCCAGTCTCATCTTTTAGAGGGACTCCCTGACTCTTCTTCACTTCCTTCATAGCATAACTGCTCTGCATTTTACTGTCTTAAACAGTTTCCCCTCCACTATGTATGTCTGCTGATTCCAGGTCATTCTTCCTAAACTGCTTCGTCCACCACTCAAGATCTTTGAATGGCTTCCTGGCTTCCCATTACCAATAGAATAGCACAATAATCCCCTCGCATGAAAATTGAGATCCTCAAACAGTGTCCCTCTCTAGTCCCTTGGACACAAACTCCCTCTATATCCAGTATGCTCTCTATTTCACTGCTCCAACATTCCTTGACTTTCTAATTGGTAAGTCTTAGCTTATGCCGTTCCTACCCCTAGGCATATCCTCTCTCCCTGGCCATTTCTGTCAAATGCCAGAGGGACATAGACACTAAATGCCTTAAGTCCTTTCGTGAAACGTATCACGTCATTCCCACTAGATTAGAGGATCCAGAAAGGCAGTGGCTAAGTTTGTGTTGGTCACCATTAGTATAGTCCCAGTGTCTAGCCTGGTACATAATCAGACAGACAGGTACATACATACACACATATACGTATATACAACTACACGCACACACACATATACAACAAATGAATGAATAAACAATCATCTGGAGTTATGACAGCTAAATTAATTTACTTTAGGATTTCTTATTTCTCACCCTCAGAAGGGTCCCATAAAGTCTCCGTTTGCAAATAAAGAAGCTGAGCATCAGAGAATTTAAGAGCCTTCTCCAAGCACACTCAACTATCCACTAACCGATCCCAGAGTCTATATGACTCTAAAGTGATTCATACTCTCTTCAGCATGCTAGCAGGATTCTCTACATGCTACACCTTCCCATAGCAGCTGGCAGCATGCAGAAGGATTCTCCCTTCTCTGTCTCAGCTTACTCAGAGTTAAATAAGTATCCTAGACTTGAGATCCTTCCAGATAACCCTCTTATTTTATATTTGATGATTCTATATATCTGTCTGTGAGATCCAGAGAAGAACTCTTAAAGCCAAGACCCCTTTTTTAACGTTTATTTATTTTTGAGAGACAGACAGAGTGTGAGTGGTGGAGGGGCAGAGAGAGGGAGACACAGAACCCAAAGCAGGGTCCAGGCTCTGAGCTGTGAGCACAAAGCCTGACGGGGTGCTTGAATGCACGAACCATGAGATCATGACCCAAGCTGAAGTTGGATGCCCAACCAACTGAGCCACCCATGCTCCCAAAGCCAAGACCCTTATATAAGATCATAGACTCTGCACACACACATATCTTTTTACCCCTGTGTCCTCGCTTACCTAATTTCAGGCTTGAAAATGGAAAGCAAGTCTTCTTTCCCATTCTTTGTCATCACAGCAACTGTTTCAGTGCACCAACTCTCAGTGCGAAACCCATAGGAACTATCACTCTGAAAGCACCACACTGATATCTCAGGGAACCATAACTCCTTTTACTGATTTAAGTTTCTTTTCACCTTTACACACCCCAAGGCTACAAAGCCAAACAGATTGCATGAAGCTGGGGAATGGGTTGAAATCTTTGGAGATTAGGTATTAAGGTCTTCCCTTCTTGGTGACAAACTTAGGACTCAGCCTTGATAGGAGCACCAGGTCTAGTAGAGGCCCTTAGATAGATAGGGAATGGCGTGTTAACCCAGTTATCGACCTAGGGCTGTGGGATGTGCTTTGGAGATATAAGCAGGCTTTAATCTAATACAGAGAAACAAGTAATCTTTAAATTATGGAGACCGTACAAAATGGTTCAAGAAGCAGGTCAATCAAATAGACCCAACAAGTAACATCTGAGCACAGAGAGCATCAGAGAGCATCACAATGTGGCAGGTGGGTCAACTCAGATACAAATAGCTGACCGCTCAAAAGGCAGAGGCCATTGAGTATTTGACAAGAGATGGTGATTTTTTTGTACAACAAAAATCCATTAAGGACACAGGGAAAGAGAAAGAGAGAAAGGAGGAGGGCAGCTCACTGGCAGGCACAAACATAATTACAGCTATTACATTTTTTTCCTAAAGTACTTACTTGTGGTGCCTCCAAACTAATGTGTTTTTATGTTGCAGCCTGTTGTGATTGGGGCAGGCTGCTTGACATTTGCAAGGTTCCATTGCTATTAAAAAGAATGATGTTATCAAGAGGAAAGCGAGGCGACAAAGCAAAATTAATTAACGCCGCCATCTAACAAAGCAAAATAAATTAAACGATGGTTGACTTGCATTGTGTACTTCTAAACGGTTACTGAGGGAAAACCAAAGCTTTTTAACTCCCTCTGCTCCAAGCTGAGCGCTGTAGCAGAGTGGGCTTCCCTGCAATTGAAGGACCCTGTTTGCTCCGTGCTTGCACACAGGCAAGCAAAGGGGCAAGCCATTCATATCCTTCAGTGATAAATCTATTGCTATTGCCTTCTTTGTGGAAGGCAGCAGATGAAACATGGGAGGGAAAGCTTGCCTTACATCTGTACTGTCTTCAAGCACACTTAAAAGAAAGATGATTGGGTTGGCCACACATCTAACAAAAAAAGGGACAATACAACTGATAACTTTTAAGCCAATTGGAATTCACCATGTTTTCAGATTCCTTGGGTTCTGGGATCACAGTGCTCTACCATTTTGCACATGTTGGTGGACCAGTAACAGCCAGAACAAGTTGCTCAAAGCTACCACAAAACCACAGTGGTTTTCTAGAAAAGTCCTTGATGGCATAGAAATGAATAGTGTCATAAATCAGTCACGAACAGAGACCAGAAATCTGCTACATATGCAGAGGGACATAAGACAAATATAAACCCCTGCCCTCAGCGGCTTCTAGTCTGGTGGGAAAGGTGAGATTTGTCAGGCTCAACAAACAGAACAAGGGCATCAGATATACAAATATGTGTACAGAGCAAGACAACTGTACTGATGCACTTCAAGAGAGACACAAGTAGATAGTTATATTGCCAGATCTAATAGAGGGTTCACATTTTTGGAACTAACACACTGTTTCATATTTCCTACCTATTTTATATTTCTTAAAAGCACTTTAGTCTATATGATAGTATTTGATCATCACAACACAGCTGAATACACAAATGAAAGAATTTAGAATTGGGGAAACCATTAATATTCTCATTTTATGGGGGATTAGTCATAGGCATAGGGAGGTGAAGCTACCCATGAGATCAAAAAACTAGCACTTGGCTACAATCATGCACAAAGTGCTGACTTGTTATAAAATTTAAATATCAGTGAGAAGAGGGAGGTCGCCATGAGCTGACAATGTCAGGATATTTTGCAGAAGAGAGAGATGCCTGGAACAGGAGACACAAAGTACTCTAAAGGCAATGGACACAGGCAACCATAAGATCTCTCCTTGCCCTGGGGTTCCAGACTGGGGGAGCCATCCTTAGAGAGACGGTACTAATCAGAGGTTATCATCTCTGCCTTCAATAGACAAGGAAGGTTTTTAAACACTGCAAAAGGTATAACGGGTGCCCATTTTTTATCAGTCATCAAATAGCTGTGATTACTTAATAGGTAACATATAAATTTCACAGAGAGTAAATTTCCAAGTAAAAAACATACCCGTAAATATTGTCACGTTAATAAGAGGGAGCTTTTCTTAAAGCCCGTACAAAAGACCTCAAACCAAAGCTTACCCATGTCTTCATTCCTGAGGATATGTACACGCCAGCCCATTGGTATCCATTGTACCTACTGCCAAAGTAACACTACCTTTTAGGGGAACTTATTTTCGAAGGCTGTCATGCAAGGAAACAAGCTGTAGAGTTTCAATTGCCCTACTGGGAAATTTCTAGAGTTTATTTATAACAAATAGACTTCTTATGCTTATTGCAATCATGGAAAAAAAATAGATGCATAGTACTTCCAAGTGTGTAGGTTTTTACCTATAGCCAGTAAATCAATTGTTGCTCAAAGAGAGCAAACAGAGATCAGAAGATCTGAACATTAGGAGACAGATTATCGTTGCTAAGTGGCACTCATTAAGATCAACCCATCTGACAGTGTCTTTTAGGAGTTAAAATTTCAGCATAGGTCATGCTTTCCAGAAACTTGTTTTCTCAAGCAAATAGATGTGTATACATTCCATCTCGGACTCTTATCTTCATGTGTGTATACATCAAATATGCAACATAAATCATGTCTGTATTTCTGTACTTGTTTAAATCCATTTCTGTCATTTGGTCTCATTTTCTCTCCTTCTGGGAGAGATTTTTTGTACTAAAATGCATTAAGCTTATCAAGTCATTAAAATTATGGTTTAAGGAGATACAATGATTCTTTTTTGTCAAGCCAGTCTCTCTATATGGTATGAGGTTTAAAGTCAGAAGACAAATGTGACCTAGTGTTGACATTTTTAGTTCCTAATTTAGATATTAAAATGCCTTGGTTGAATTACCTGTAAAATGGAAATAAATATTCTAAAGAATTCCTTAGTGGTTTATACAATGAAACATTTATAAATCATCACAGGAAAATGTAAAATAATAATAACAAAGCATTTGTCACTCACATGCTAGCTATGTGTCTCCAATATTTTCATATTCTCAAATGGAAGATAGTACATATTTCTATTTCATGTTTATTTCTATTTTTATTACACTGAGAATATTATGTAACATTTCAATGATTATATCATTTTATAATTACATTTTGCTTAGCCAAAGGTTACAATCTACTAGTCTTATTTAAATGTAGAGACTGTACATTAAAGAGGCCAATTGTTCATTGGTAGGGAAAATTGCCCTGGAATTTACAATAGATTTACTATAACCCACCAAATAGAAAGCTGGCTTGTGCTTAGCAATGCTTTACCCCCATCAAAGTAGCTCAACAGTATCTTGTACATGAACTCATTCAAGTGTACATGCACTTATAGACTTTTCTACAGTACATTGTATAATGATGTCACTCACTCACTCATGAATTCATTTAACAAGTTTTAATTGAGTGTCTATTATGAACTGTGACTTGCATCATGTATTAGTTTCCTAGGGTTGCTAATATAAATTACAAAAGCAGTGTCTTAAGACAACAGAAATCCATTCTATCACAGTTCTGGAGGCCAGAAGTCCAAAATCAGGATGTCAGCAGGACCATGCTCCCTTTAAGTCTCTGGGTGGAATCCTTCCCTGCCTTTATCATATCTCCTGGTGGTAGCCATGAATCCTTTCGCATTTTTAGGTTTGTAGCTGCTTTGCTCCAATGTCTGTGTCTGTTGTTACATAGTATTATCATTGTGTGCCTTCATGTGGCATCTTCCTCTTACAGAGACACCCGTTATATTGGATTAGGGCCCATCCTAATCATGATTACATGTACAAAAAACGAATTCTATTTCCAAGAAAGGTAACATTCACAGATACCAGGGTTTAGGACTTCAACATATTTGGGGGGGGGGGGCGGGGAGAAGACATAATTCAACCCACATTACAAGGGTAGAAGACTGAGCTATACAGACAGAGCTAGCATTTTTCCTTAGTTGATGAACTATGTGATATTTGGATATACAAATAAATATACAAAAAGACATTTTAAAATAATTATGCATAAGTAATTAATATCAATTGTAAGAAGTTCAGTGAAAGAAAAGCACATGTGAAATGGTGATAAAAGTAATAAATGACAGGAATGTACATTATTTGTCCAGCATATAGTACTCATATCAGGGAAGAGTAATCTATTATTATAGGATGCTCTAAGTCTGGAATCATATTAGGCAAGAGTAAGTCATCATTTTAGGATGGTCTAAGATCTAGGATGTCTGGGTACAGAAGGATGAATTAGTTGATTACTCCAGGCTCTTTTTAGCCCAAGTATTCATTGATTTTTAAAGTTTATTTATTGATTGATTGATTTATTTATTTAGAGACAGAGAGAGAGCTGGGGAGGGGCAGAGAGAAAGAGGGAGACAGAGAATACCAAGCCAGATGCAGGGCTCCAACTCATAAACCGTGAGATCATGACCTGAGCCGAAATCAAGAGTCAGACACTTAACTGACTTAGCCACCCAGAAGCCCCAAATATTCATTGATTTTTGAAGTAAAGCAGAACTAAGAATGTTACCATCACTAAGAAATACATAACCACACAGAAATAAAGATGCCCAAGTTAGTATAGTTTTAGAGGGTGGAGATTTTGTGGAATTTATGCTAATAAAGAAACAGTGTTACTGGTAAAAATATTAAGTTTAAAATATTTTGGGGTGCCTGAGTGGCTCAGCCAGTTGAGTGTCCGACTTTGGCTCAGGTCATGATCTCACAGATCGTGAGATCGAGCCCCGTGTCAGGCTCTGCACTGACACTGAGGAGCCTGCTTGGGATTCTCTGTCTCTCCCTTTTCTCTCTCTCTCTCTCTCTCTCTCTCTCTCTCTCTCTCTCTCTGCCTCTCCCCAGCTCATGCTCTCTCTCAAAATAAATAGAACATTTTAGAAGATATTAACGATCACATAAATTGAGAACATTTGTCCTAAGTTTGGGACAAGCAGCAGAGCAAACTCATTAAAATGGACATTCGTGCTATCTCTGTCTTAATTAAATATCCTAATTTATCCTCTGTCCTAAGTAAATATCAGTGCCAGGTTCCTGAAACCTAGACTGCTCATGTGCACTATCATAATACTGAGAGTCTTCAATGATTCCTGCATATTTGCTTAGCTTCTCTTTGTCCCTGGTGAGTTACAGGTAGGACTGCTAACTCTAAATGAATCTATTTCTCAATATAGCCTATTGACTAGTTGAGAGCTAAATATGTTCACTCCTGGTTTCCTCCCTTCCTGGAGAAATGCATATTTGGTTATTGTAACTCACTGTTACTCACTGTTTGCTCACTGTTTCCGGGAAAGATCATGGAATAGAGCATGTGATAATATATGCTTGAAAAATATAAGGCATTATGCACACTTCTATTAGTATTGTCTTGGTCCCACACTTTCACATTTATATATTCTTCCATCTTCAATAAAGAACAGACAAGACTATCATTACTGTGTCTTTAAAATTTTTCAATAAAATAATCTAATATTAATAACTCATCAATGCTTCTCGTGATATCTTTCTTTCTAACTGCACCCAAAGATTTAAAACTCTACAGGCTTGAAAAGGCAACAAATATGTTATGTTAATTACATATTTGAATTAATCCCTTAATTCAGCCCTATCTCATACTTCGATTTCTTGTTTGCTTTTTACAAAATGTTACTCTTTGGGGAGCTAATTATTATCAGTGATTGGTTTTTCCTGCATAAACTATTTTCTAATCAGAGTAACTTTGGGATATAAAGAATGCTTATGTCCTATGAAAATGTATCTGTTTATGGGACCTACTTAACAGGAAAATCAGGTTTCAAGTTTGACTGAGATAAGTTTTCAAAGGCTCCTTTTGTTAATTGATTGATTTTGATAAGTCTATTTGATTTATGGTTTAGGCCTATGTATTTTGGGAGAGGATTCCTCCCCCTTTCAAAATGCATGTGCACAGCTACCCTGTAGTGAGTTAGTGAAAGGTGTCCACTTATACACAGCAGAAAAGGGGTGTAATGAATCAGAAAGGGATGTGTTTTATGCAGTAAGCACTTTCCACACTCCTTCCTGCACTGCTACATTTATGCTGAAATGGTCCATTTATTTTAATCCTAAATAGGGTCCCTAGACAAGAGCTGAGAATGGAAGTGAAGTAAAAGGAAAAAGAAAAGGATTTCTATTTCAGAACAAACTTAATTCAGAATAAGGAAAAAAACAAAACCACAACACTCATTTAGCCCTTGGTAAAATTGAATTTTTATGGTACCTACTCTTTCCTACTCTAGGAATTTGCTTTCAAAGCTTCTCCCTTACCCTCCGATCTTGATGGGCTTGCAACTAAATAAATCATTCTTGTTCTCTCATCACACATAGATTTCCATTGCAGTTCTGCATCCTGGAAGAATGATGGAAGGCCAGATTAAAACCATATGTTTGAGGTACAGACCTTGATTTTTGGGTTCTAAAATGTGGGTGTCAACAGCTCCTACAAATAGAACTTATATTCACCCCATGAGGGTCCATGTACAGGGCCGGGAGGACTGCCTTCCACAGCCCCTGCTAAACCAGCCCAAATCACAGCCAGAAGAAGGTTAGTCGAGATAGAAATTCAGAATGTTAGCGGTGTAAGCCACCAGCCTTCTCTATACTGTCCAGGAAAGTTAAAAACAAACAAACAAACAAACAAACAAACACACTTGCCCAATTAATATAGGTAGATGGAGATAAAACACAGAGCAGATTTAGGCCCTGGTTGTGCCTAACTGCCTAAATGCCATACATACTTGTAGCGAAGTTATAATAAATTGCCTCCAGCTACTCAGTGGTTAACTACTAAAATGTGGTCATTGTTGTGGCTAATTGGGAAGTAAGGTAACTAATATCCCTTACCTTTATAACAGCATTTGTGCATGAAGTAGACATTTGTCATTTCGGTCTTCCCAGCACATAAACTCATTCCTATCTTGGAAGACTCTTCATTGTGAAAGTCTTTGTGGAAGGAAGTCATACTTTCCTATATACATTAAAAATGGGGCCAAATGCTCTATTCCCTCACCCTGAGAGTTAAGGTGCAGGCATGTGACCTAGAGTAGAATAACTGGATACTTCCAGAAAGAACTTTGAAACCAGAATAAATGATATTAAGATGAAGTGAGAGTCAGAATCCATGAGTAGTATCAGCAGATAGCAGTGAAAGTAGTGACATAGTTTTGAGTGGTGGTAGCTGGAATGTCCAGAAATAGTGGTAGAGAAAGTGCCAAGGGTTGTCTCAACCAGGTTGCCTCTTCAGTATAACACTTTCGTTTCTATCACTACCTCTTTCTTGTTTTCTGCTAACTTTATGGGCCTTCCAATTATTTCTGTGAGCTGCGAAATAATGTTCTAACAAGTTAGTTCTTAGACTTAGTGTAGTCATGTTGTATTGCATCCATTCAGGAAACCAGAGCATGAGTTGTAGAAAACAGAACCTCAGAAATACGTGAGGAGTAAAACATTGGTTGCCTTGTCCTAGTTGAGGCAAAAGGCAGTCAAAGTCTTACCAATATTCCAGAACAGTAATACAAGGCAAATACTAAATGTCTGAGGTTTTTGGAAGCAAACTCAAAGTTCTACTCTGTTGGCTGCTCAATTAAAATGCCAATTAAATTTCCAACCTTACCATTTCTTAGTAAAAATAAGGCCATTGATTAGTGATGAAGAGAATGCCTAGAATTTGAAAAGCATCTTGAAACCACAATCCCCATGAAAAGTATTTGCCTGAAGAGGCATCTCCTTGTCTTATATGGTGATTCTCCATTCAAGAAGGGAGCCAATGCTAATGGCCCAGTTCCTTTAATATGTCCACATCTGTAGTCAAAACAAAGCCTAGCATGCACCAAGGAGCTAATTAAAGGCAAAAATGAGCAGGATATATCTGATATACACCCAATTATTCTTGGATTTGTCTGTCTAGATTATTGAAAATCTGTCTAATGAATGTTGGAGTATATTTTGAGTATGCTAGAACAAGAAGAAACAAATACAATTGTAAAAACAACATGACATCTATCTATGACAGTGGTGAGTATGTAAGATAGGTCCACACTAAGCAATATTATGATAGCCAACTCTAAGCAAAGGCAAATTGCCAAAGATGTATCGGCTTAATATAGGGAAGAGAGTTCACATATAAGTGACACCATACACTATTTGTCTTGCCGGTGGTTTATTTTACTTAGCGTAAAGTCCTCTAGGTCCCATCATGTTGGTGCAAATGGCAGGATTTTCTTCTTTTACTTGCTGAATAATATTCCATATAGATGTATAAAATATTATATAATATATTAATATATAATTATAATATGTGATCACATTGTCTTTATCCATTCTTCCATCAATTGATATTTAGGAACTTCCTATGTATTTCAGCTATTGTGAATGCTGCAACGAACATGGGAGTGTAGATACAGGGAGACATAGGTCAAAGGGTACAAATTCTCAGTTATAGGATGAATAAGTTTTTAGGATCTAATGTATAGCATGGTGACATACTATGTATATATATATATATATATATATACACACACACACACACACACACACACATATACATATATACACACGCATACATACATACATAACACACATGTATAGTGATCACTAAATATATATATATATATATATATATATATGTATAATGGAATACATACTACTCAGCCATAAAAAAGAAGGAAATCTTGCCATTTATGACAATGTGGATGGATCTAGAGGGCATTAAGTATGTCAGACAGAGAAAGAAAGATACCATATGATTTCACTTATATGTGGAATCCAAAGAAACAAATGAATAAATAAAATAAAACAAAAACAGACTAATAAATATAGGGAAAAAATTGACGGTTGCCAGAGGGGGTAGTAGAATTGGACAAAATAAGTGAGAGGGATTAAGAGGTACAAACTTCCAGTTTTAAAATAAATAAGTCATTGAGATGTAAAATACAGCATAGGGAATATAGTCAATTGTATTAGTATAGTTTTGCATGGAGACAAGCATTTCATAATGTATATAATTGTAGAATCTCTATGTTGTACACCTACAACTAATATAATATTGTATGTCAACTGTACTTCAGTAAAAAAGGCATTTAAAATATCTTGTATTAATAATACAGTATTGTATACTTAAAATTTGTTCAGAGTAGATCTTAAGCATTCACACACACACACACACACACACACACACACACTAAGTTATGTGAGGTGATGAATGTGTTAACTATCTTGCTAATCATTTCAAAATGCACATGTATACCAAATCATCACATTGTACACTTTAAATATATACAATGATATTTGTCAATTACTCCTCAATAAAATTAGAAAAGAAAAAGGAAAGAGAGTTCAATCATTTTAGAGGATAGGAATGTGGAATTAGAATTTCATGTTAGCTTCTTGCAACCACTCCCAAATAAGGAGAAATAAATCAGGGAGAAAAAGCCAGCATTTTTTTTACTTTATTTTATTTTATTTTATTTTTTAATATATTAAATTTATTGTCAAATTGGTTTCCATACAACACCCAGTGCTCATCCTAAAAGATGCCCTCTTCAATATCCATCACCTACCCTCCCCTCCCTCCCACCCCCCATCAACCCTCAGAAAAAGCCAGCATTTTTAAACAACACTTTAATGGCCACTTCTCTATTTCTTGTAACTCGACAATTCATATGTGCATTCCTTAATTTTAATAGAGTGGAAGGTGTCCATCGTGTCATATGCCAAGTGGACAGGTGATACTAACCACCACCAAGTGCAAGGTGATACTAATCATCCAAGGACCGGGATCAGTGTGGGAATCAAAATGGTATAGGAATTCAAAATGTGGGAATTCACAAAGGTATTTGGTAGCAGTTAATTGATCATAGGATCCATACAACAAAAATAGATGAGTAGGCACTATAGAACCTAGAATTCTATAGTAAATTTATGTTTGTTTCAGCAAATAATTATTTTCTCTTTATAAATAGCTTTTAACCTGCAACTAACTGGGCCCTGTTGGAAAGTGAACAACTGATCTTGGGATATCAAGTAACCAGACAATCTGAGTTGACTAGTAAGACCTGGAAGTTATATGCTTCATTTGTTCACAAATTCACTTCTTCCCAGAAAGTCTGTCATTAAATCAAGGTATATAAATAGATATACACAATCACAAAACATATATATATATATATATTTTATATTTTTTATATATATATATATATATATATATATATATGATATTGGAAGTGAACAGGTCTGGAAGATACAAGGAAGTCTCATATACATGTTGGTCACATTCCCAGAATATCTACTCCTATCACAATTCTTCACTCTCCTAAATGACTGATGGCTTCTTGGGGAATTTCCTAGGAACATAAAAATATTTTGGGTTCAGCAGATAGGCAGTGATGTTGACTCTAGACAAAATGTCTTCTATAGAGTTTTAGCCACATTCAGAAGTGACCTGAGATGACTGTGTAGAAGGGAAATACATTGAGTTTAACCTCAGTGATTGCATCTCAGCCGCTTTACCTGCAGAAGAGAGATTACTTGGGGATAAGATTCTGCATTGATTCATTGGCAATAATTGATGTTTACCAGGTGTTCTAGAACAGGATTAGAGAACTGGCAAGGATCTAACAGTAAAGGTATGTGAGTGGGCCTCATAGAACGGACCCCAAATTTGGAAAATATGTATATTTCCTGTGAGTGCTAAAATATCCCCTAAAGGAACATGTGGACATAAACATGTGGACCTCCCTTGTGGGATCTTGTCAACTCCCATTTCCAACCACTCCAGTGTTTATCTTATGAACAAAGGAACATAGTGGCATTGCTAGAGGCTAGACACAGGCTCAATAATACGGATTTTAAACTTCACCAACATGGTTACCCTACCTCCCAATGAGCAATTTTCAGCAAGCCATAGAAGAGCCAAAGGTCCGTCTTTGATATCACACCTCCAGGGCACTAGCAACATGTTGATTTTATTTAACTCCATTCGCTTATGATCAGGATAATAATTTGTCCTTGCAAAAATATAGGTTTTGTGGACTTTAATTTGTATTCTCTCCCATCGTTGCCCTGTAAACAACATCACCCATGAACCTACGGAGCATGTTGTGCACAATCATAAAACATAGACTTCCATGCAGGAACTTGCTTTACAGCTGAAGAACTGAAGCGATGGGATGATGCCTATGGAATTCAAGGTCTTAAAACATATCATCAACCAGATGCAGATGGCTTTAGAATGGTGACATGATCTAAGAATCAGTTTAAACAAGACACAGTACAATTTTTTCAATGGGTAAGAATATAGGTGGGCAAAATCCAAAGGATTCAAGTGTGGATATTCACTCTCAGGGAATGATCTATTTAAGGGATTTTTCATTTGGCTTTCTCAGCTCTGAGCTCTTCCAAATTTAGAGACTTTAGTAACCAAGAAAGAACTTCTTTCACTGATGAAAGATAATGCTTTTAAGTTAGAATCTGTAACTGCTACTTAGACATTTCAGAGTCTTCAACTCATGAGTGCACAAGCTAAAGCGTAACGCTAGCTATATTGTTGTCTTCTGTTATTGACATTGACTACCAAGGGGAATTACTATTGTTGTGTACAGTACACGGGACATATAAATAGAATCCAGTGGAGCCTTCAGGATATTTCATCATCCTACCTTGCTCTATGGCCAAAGATAATGGATCATGATAATCCCAAAAAGAGAGGATCACCAAGATTTGGGTTTCCATACTAGGAAAGAAATCTGACCAAATGAGGCACTAGGCAGAGGCAAAGAGAACATAATTAATGTGAAAAAGGAATGTATTAAACACCAGCTATAGCTCATTGCCTGTTATCCACAATTTCTAGAACTTTTATCCATAACTTCTCTTTCTTGCGAATGTGTGCTTTTCTGTATCTTAATTTCCCTTTTTGTTTCTACCTATCTCCTCACAGTTGTATATAGAATATGTTGGCTGTTGATAATTTTACAACTTATTCCATAGGTTTCATAATATTTAACCAGGATCTTGAGAGAATAAGGGAAGGGATGGCCATCACCTGGAAGGTAACAACTGGGTGCGATAAGTGAATATTGATGAAAATTTGGGATATCTGTTTTGGGGAAGAACAAGGGAATATATTTTAACTGCAAGAATGTAACTCAGCTGTCCACATCCCTGTCCATTTTCTGAACCCAATTCTTCACTCATCTGTTAGTTCTGTAGATTACCTGAACATTTTTTCTGCTTAAGTTAATGAGAGTTGGTGTCTACACTCTTTAGCTAAAGCCCTTCACTAATACATAGGCATGCTAATAAGGGGTCCAGCATTCTTACATTAGAAAGAAAAATATCTAATGCTATGATTAGAGGGAGAAAAGATGGAAATCTTGTGTTTCCAGTTTTGCTTTGTTTTTTACTGTATATTTTTTGAAGAAACATAAATGGCATAACCAATTACATTCTTCTTAGTGGATATTTGTAGTGTATGCCTAACAACATAATGGGCAGCAAAACACAGAGTAGGGGAAATAGTGGGAGTAGAATACGGGTTATAGAAAACAGTGAATGATCACATCAGAATGGAAGAGATTCACAACTGGCTGGAAGCAAGGTCCAAATATAACAAGATGAAATGTAGTAAATATGAATATGAAACACCATATGATTAAAATGCAGGTGCACAGGGGCTCCTGGGTGGCTCAGTCGGTTAAACATCCCACTTCAGCTCAGGTCATTATGTCACAGTTCATGAGTTTAAGATCCGTGTTGGGCTCTGTGCTGACAGCTCAGAGCCTGGAGCCTGCTTTGGATTCTGTGTCTCCCTCTCTCTGTCCTTCCCCTGCTTGTGCTCTGTCTGTCTTTCTCTTTCTCTCTCAAAAATAAATAAACATTAATTTTTTTTAAATGCAGCTGCACAGATATAAAATGTTGTGGGGAGAAAAAGGGAAAGAGATTTTGGCTCATTACAGTGTTTTTAAAGAAATATCGGGCATTCAAATCGAATAAGCCCTGAATGTGTCAGCACCCTACCTCTCCCCTTCCCAAGTTGCTTGCTACTTGAATATCTGTTCTCTCAACAAGCTCCTCAAGTGACTTCCTCAGAAAGCAAAGTGGTCAAGAAAATGTCCATTTATGTTTCCTGAGATTCTGGCTTAAGAAGCACAATCTTATGTCCCACTGTTCATAGGAAGACAAATTTCTACCCACCTCTCTCTCTTCCTTCTTGTCCTTCTCCTCCTCCTCCTCTTTCTCCTCCTCCACCTCCTCCTCCTCTTTCTATCTCTCTGTCCCTCTCTGTGTTTGTCTCTGTCTCTCTCTCTCCCTCTCTCAAGATTTCTGTCAGAATTGGCATGGAGTCCTGACTTTTTTCTTGACAGAAAGTGAGGCTTGTTAAGATTTTGGAGTTCTCTTGCTTTTACCCCTGGTGGATTGGATCTCATTCTTCAAAAACACCATGTGCTTCTGTGGACTCCTTTCTCTGGAAGTACCCCTGGCCCCCCACCCTCCACTGGCTTCATGATGGCACTATCAGCACAAAATATCATGGCGATCACTGGTGTTTATTGTTCTTCTACTAAAATATTTATTGTCTTCTAACAGAGACTTCCCCCCAAAGTGGCTAAAGGGGTTATTTCTATTCGACAAAGGAAGTACCTTATTCTAATATATTATCTGTACTAACTCCATTTGGGTAGGGTCCAATAGTTTTCCAGTTTTTGTTTCTCTTATTCTTCTCCGCCCATTACCCCACTATCCCTGACCTCAGCCCATCTCTCAATGGACCTTTAACACTAAAGCTTTTATTTCCTATCTTCTGGGTAGGAAGTTTACTGTGGAATTCTCTCATGCCCATGATCCAGAAGGGAAGTAAAAATTGGCAGAGAGAGAAAGTAAACTGAAGTAAAGGGCGACGCATTTGCCACAGAAGCCTCAGAGGACCCCACCATCTTATGAGGCACTCTGAGTTGGGATGATCCTTCATGGTTGTCTCAAATTGAGAAAAAGGAACTAAACCTTTGTAACCCCCGCCCCCTACATGGAATGATCATTAGAAGCAGACTATTCCCAGGAAGGGGGGGATAACCTTGGTTAAAGTAGTTCTCTTCAGCTGACAGAAGTACCAGGAGAGGGATGTGTCTGAGATATCAGAAACCAAGTCCATTGGTTCCATCCAGCTCATTGATGAATGAGCATCTCATTCCTGAAGGGGATGTGTGACTAGCACAGCACAGCATCTACTACATCCGGAATCCACAGCCCCAATACCCAGGTGTGGAGATACTGTCTGCAGAGCCATGGGTGAGCCAAATTTCTTCCCACCGCAATGAAACTCAGGGTTTCAGCACTCCTTTTATTAGAATGATTCCATTCTAATTCTGGAAAAGGCTCAAGTCCCCTAATGAGGAATGTTTCAGTCAGCTTTCTTCAAGTAGCTCTGTTTTGCTTTCCTCTAACTTCTGAAAACGCTCAGCCAAGGTATGTTACAGCAGTGAGAAGTCCTTAGAGATGACCTCACCCAATTTCTTCATGTTTAGATGCTCAAAGACATAAAACACTTTCCCCAAAGTCATACATCTATTGAGTGCTAGAATCAGAACGTTAACCTTAGTTGAGTGTTCTTTGTCCTCCCAGAAAACAAGTCTGTGGTACTAATGCCTTCATATGCAACTCATTAAGTTCACAGGGGCATGCCCTGTCTTCTCAATGAGGCTGCAAATGGAGACATTTCTTAAACTTTTTATAAGAAAACACGTAAAACAATGGGAGAAATAATGAAAGCTCATCTCTGCTAAAAGTTTCACTCAACCACTTTATAGAGTTAAACACTAATATATTTTCCAGTTCTTTCATACTGCACACTGGTGATTTTCTGGCTATAAGTTATAACAAAGTTTATCATTCAAATGGCCCCCTAAAGTGCAAGTTGTCTTAGAGGAATAAATAGTGTCTCATATGTCTATTTTTCTGGTAAAGGAGAGAGAGAGAGATAGAAAAAAAAAAAAAAGAAAACTGAATAATATGAAAAGAGAAACAGGAGGAAAAATTAAAAACACAAGTAGCAGTGGTTTTAGCCTCAGTGGAAAACACACATTTATTGGGAAGAATTCTCAGCAGGAACAGTAGAAATCTTACATTTTCTAGTTCAATTACAACATCAGGATCTTAGATATTGGTAAGAGGCTTGTTTCCAAGAACTTTGATGCTGAATCAATACGGTCCTAAGTGATGCATTAAAAGTACTGCAGAAAATGTCCTACCATTATTAATAAATTGTTCCACAGCTTTCCATGTATTTTTTCTTACACATTTTTAGTCATTGTTTAAATTACTGTTTTGCTGAAATGAAATCATGAATGTTGGGGATTTAAGAAAAATAATGTTGCAATTTATAAGCCAGACAGTCTGGCTGCTCAGTCTACAGATTTCTACAGAGGCATGAGATGAACCATCAACTTATGATACACAATAGATTCTCCTAGAAAATTCTCAGATCAGCAATTTGTTATTGAAATGCACTGTGTAGTTCTTTGAATTCAAATTTGAGAACACTATCCAGATGTCAGCTGAATGTGTTTATTTATTGCTTTTAATGGGCTTTTGCTGTGCCAGGCAATACTCTCCTGTCTTAGATGCTGTTTGGCCTTTGGCAAAGGAGTGAATCTATTCTGCTTAATACCCAGCACATTAGGAAGTGTCCCTCAGTCTTTCCAAAACTCCCTGGGTCTCTCCTGATGACATCTCTTGTTATGAAATGAGGCTTTTCACCCCATAATTATAAATTTTCCATAATTACAAGGCTTAGAAGCATATGTCTGTAAGAATCACATGTGTCTAAGAAATATATTGACTGGAACCTTTCATGGTATCTTTGCAGTAATGTGGAGGAAGGACCCTGAGCCCCTTCACCAGACTTTGAGCAGAGACAACATATGTGAAGTGCTTTAATACAACATTATGTATATATGGTAGTAAGCACTGAATAAAATGATTTTTCAGAAACAAAGAGCAGAATATAGATAGGTGCATCCATGTTGGCTGAAGATCTGTCCTTCAAAAGTATTGTTCAATGGGGCTCCTTGGTGGCTCGGTTAAACGTCTGACTATTGATCTTGGCTCAGGTCATGATCTCTTGGTTCCTGAGATAGACCACCATATTGGGCTCTGCAATATCAGTGGGATTCTCTCTCTCTGCTGTCCCCCACTTGCATTCTTCCTTACTCTCTGTCTCAAAATATATAAATAAACTTAAAAAAAAAAGAAAAGCATTGTTCAATGGAAAGAGGTCACTCTGTGAGGGCTCTAGTGATATGCCACAGAAAATCTATATATATTCGGGCATCATAATTATGATTTCTGATAAAATATGTTTTGAAGGGATCCAGGATGGACTATTTAGTCATCACTCTCTCTTCTACCAGCCTTTCACAAACAGATACTAGGAATTTTACATTGTTACAGGAAGTTGACCTTAAAAAGAAAAGTTAGCAGGTTAAATACATTGACAGAGAGAATGGTAAAGTTAATCCCATAGCTAGTTTGGCTTGGAGGAAGCAAGAAGTATTAAAATGTTTTGCATAGAATCCACAAAGACAGGAAAAATATTTTTTATGCTCTTTAGGAAAGGTTGATTACAGCTGGTCTTGATTTCTGACAAATGCACCAGCCTAATTCTTGTTAATTCTATTAACATAGTCAGTTCTGTGTAATGTATCATAGAATACATTAGCGGCCACCTGTTTCAATCTGCCATTTCATGGATGAAAACAGTGAGGTTTAGACTTACGAAAGGTCACTTAATCAACCTAAGTGGGCACAGTTACCCTTATAATCTTGTCATACCTTAATTTATACTTCCCCAACCATCCATGTTGCCCACTTACAAAGAAGGTCTCTTTGTCTTGGAGGCTGACAATTAACTAAGAGCAAACAAGTCAATTCTGAATTTATGTTTGAGGGCACACAACTTCATCTTATACCTTGTGTTTTATTTATACTTTATAAGTGTATAATTATACAATTACTCTATGTCTGTATTATTTATACGAAGAACAATTGGTCAGAAATAAAAGACCATAGACTATTCTATAGATCAATCCTACTGAAGAAATGTGAGACTAGCTAATGTCATCCACAATGAACAAGAGGCAAAGTGGGTTGCCTGGGTGGCTCAGTCAGTAGAACGTTCAACTCTTGATTTCGGCTCAGGTCATGATCCCAAGGTCATGGGATTGAGCCCTAGGTTGGGGGCTCAGCGTGGAGCCTGCTTAAGATATTCTCTCTCTCTCTCTTTGCTCCTTCTCACCTCTAGAGAAGAAGAAGAAGAAGAAGAAGAAGAAGAAGAAGAGGAGGAGGAAGAGGAGAATGGGTTATCGAGGATCCCAAGTGAACTATTACATCTTACTTTATTATGTCCCATCCAGACTTTAAGTTCCCTGCCAAAGTAAATCTCCAACTTACTTTGTGTCAGGAAATTAGGAGGCACTGTTATCTCCATTTTACAGGCAGTAAACTGAGGCATTGAGCAGGAAGAGCATTTGCCTGGGGAGACATTACTCAGGCAAGGTCAGCAGAATGCACTATTCAGAAACAGGAGGAAGTGTAAATGCTTACTGGGACTGTAATGAGTCTAGACAGAAAGGTTTCCTGGCAGGGGTGATGTGATCTTAACAGAGACTTTCTACCATAAGTCCAAGGAGAGGAAGTTTTCTGGCTTCAGAAAGGAGACAGGGACTCTTAGTGGCTCTGAGAGTAATTCGATAGAAATGTTGTTTGTGGACAAGAGGCTTTGAAGAAAATTTTATGAATGAAAGAGTTACTTGCCTTTGGGTTGCTAGCAATTTAAAATGATGAGATCCCAGAACTGTAACTTTTAATAATGTTAGTGAATGTCAATTTTGTCACTTCCTTTTGACCTTATTAATAGTAAATTATTTCCTATTTCAGTTCAATTCATGGAACATCATTTGACATCTTCCATGTTCCAGGCCTATTTGATATCCTGGAAATTCAAAGATGCAGAGATCTCAGGAAGCCTCAGACCATGACAAAAGCACAGCCTGTGCCCTCAGAATATGCTACAAGTTTCTCATAAACCAATTGTGTTTAAAATTCTAAAACTGGAAAAGAAAATAAAGCATGGGTGTGTAGCAAAGTGCTACACGAGTGTTGGAAAATGGGAATGACTCCTACTAGGGATGTAAAGTAACGTGTCTTAAAAGGCAACCGAAGGCTGAATTGGCAAAAGTGAATAAATTCGTTCATGAGAAAAGAAGGTGTAGCAGAGGAGACATGCGGGTGATGGTAAAGGGTAGCGGGTCCTTCTGCTCACGAGAAGAGTTTCACTACATCAACTTCTGTGGCTCTAAGGGAGGCTGTAGGCTCCACTGCCCCCTAATTCCAGGCTCACATGTTCCCCTCTTCTGAAACACAAGCGACCTGTGCATTTGTAAATTACCTTGCAGTATGAGGTAAATTTACCCCTTTTGGGATGACAGGCGGAGTTTGCAAATCTCTTTTCCTTCTTGCTTAATCCCTGGATTTTACCTATACTCTGAATGCAAGTAATGCACATTAGTCAATTAATAGGCTGTTAAATGACAACAGTTCCGGGCAATTTAATTACTGTTGGTAAAATAAGAAATGAATGATTGCATGTCAGTAACCAATTCCAGCTCCTTTCCTTGGAACAGATTAACTTTGAATCATGATAGTTTCTCCGGAAAAAATTGATTGTTTCTGTGAACATATTAGTTACTGTTCTCGATATTACAGAAATTTAAGGTTTCCTGTGGTAGTTCTTATCTAGATGGGGTTCTGGGCAAGTTATAAAAATAAAATTTATTTTCCAATAAGACAACAATAGTTATTTTCAAAAAAATTAGAATTGTTGGTGAGGAAGTCAAGCTAAGGATGAGAGTCCCTTGACTTTCTGTCCAGTGTCTGTGCCCCAAGCCCCTGTTGGCAATTTCAGATGATTTACACCTTTTTAACTAATTGAGTAAAATCTAGAGAAATATCAAGGAACAATAACCTCAGTTTGAATGATTATTTCATCCATTTTTAGTCCATTTGACATTGAATTACAAGCCAAAACCTTTAACACAATCTGTCTCTGTGATCTGACTCCAATATTTTTATGTATTTGATTTGTTTACTGTCTGTCTTCTCCATCTTGGTCCAGCTCTGAGGCAGCAGTGGCTTCGTCTGTTTGGCTCACCGCTTATCTTAGGGACTAGAATAGTGCCTGGCCCCAAATAGATGCTCAATACGTTTTTGTTGAATAAATTAGTTGAGTTGGAGAATAAAATAGCTGAGGACAAGGCATCAATAGGTACTTTACCTTTAAAATCTCTGAGTGCATGTGGAATAGAGGAGAGTGAATACTTAAAAAAAAATAAGATACAGGAAAAAATGGAAAATTTTACACTCAACTAATGAAACACAGGATTGAACTGGATTATACAGCCTATCAACAAAAGACAAATTGGATCTAAAACAGGTGAGACATAAAATTGCTGAGTGAGAGACAATGCAGCTGTCAGTTTTCTGTCCTCTATCCACCCAAAGATTAGAAGAGTCATTGCTTACATCTTGGTTGATCATCTTGGTTGATAAATGCATCTTAGCAGCAAATTAGGTGTGTTAATACCTAGGTCTACAGATGCTTTCTTTAGAGCAATTAGGAATTTTGAAGTATAGCCTTCCTCTGCAATCCTCTGTTATTAAATATTTATTGAAAAGCAAAGAAGATTTGTAGTTACATTTAGAAGGGATTATAGGGTTTATAGTTTACTGGGATGAAACTGTAACACCCATCTTCAATGATTAGATCATTTTGCCTTACAATTAATTGCCTTATTACACCTGGAGGTAGAATTCTTGGGTAAAGTGCCAACAAATGCATATATATATTCCCATCGATTTTAATATCCTTTTCAAATACCATTTAATTCCCTGAAAGACCCCTGTATACTAGGTATACTGCTAGAATACTACACAGGCAGACATGAGTCTTTTTTCTTAAAGTTTTTATTGAAATTCTAGTTAGTTAACATACATAAAAATCCCAGAGTAGAACACAGACATTAACCTCTCTGGCGTCAACCATAGCAACTTCTTTCTAGAGATATCTCCTGAGGCAAGGCAAACAAAAGCAAAAATTAACTATTGGGACCTCATCAAAATAAAAAGCTTCTGCACAGCAGAGGATACAATCAACAAAACTAGAAGGCAACCTATGGAATGGAAGAAGATATTTGCAAATGACATATCTGATAAAGAGTTAGTATCCAAAATATAAAAAGAATTTATGAAACTCAACACCCAAAGGATGAATAATCCAATGAAACAATGGGCAGAAGACATGAACAGACATTTTTCCAAAGAAAACATCAGATGACCAACAGACACATGAAAAGATGCTCAACATCACTCATCAGGGAAATACAAACCAAAAGTACAATGAGATATCACCTCACAGACAGACATGAATCTTATCTGAGCTGGATCACTGCAAGAATCTTCTAATGTCTCAACCAAAAGCAAAACTGTCAACCATTGTGTCCTCCCTATTTCAGAGTTACCTTTTTAAAATACAAATATGATCCTTGCTCCATTGCTTCAAGCCCTTCCAGAATTGTTCATAGTAAAATCCAATGACCATAATAACAGAGGAAGTATTGCACAGCATTCCTTTCCAGGTTCATATCCTGCCTCCCCCATCTCTCCCCACACTTCACTGCGCATGCTCCTGTGCATTTGCTAGTCCTTGGCTGTGATACCTGCCCTCACTCCTAACTGGGAAATCCCTTCTTGGACTAGAATGGCACAGTGATAAAAGGCATGGACTCTGAAGCCAGATACCTGGGTTCAAATCAGAGCTCAGCTGCATAATACTTGCGTAATTGGGGGAAAGTTACTTGAACTTGGTTTACTATGGTTTTTTTTTCTTCATCTGTAAAATAGGAATAATAGTGGTGTGCTTCTGATGAAATGAGTTAAAATATGGGAGGTTCTTACAGGAGTCCCCGACCCATAGTAGGAACTCAGCAGACGCTGGCAATGAGAATCCTCCTTCAGTCCAAATCCATCATTGTTGCTCTAAGTGGTCTTTTCTGGTCTCCTCACAGCCCCTCTCTACCTTCTCCTCTGCCTTAAGTAGGCTGCTCTCTCTGAACTCTGAGCCACCTCTGCTGTTGATGCCTGCATCAACTTGCGTTGAGATCTTATCTTTATAGACCTGCATCTGCACAAACTGCATGGTCTTGTGTTTACATCGGTACCTGTAGAACCTAGCCCAACATCCAATGGGTCTAATATGGAGCGAACTCAATAAATACTTTAGTAGAAATGAATGGACAAATAACAACAAAAAGGTGAACTGAGCACACTGAAGGGCAGGCCCTTGTAGTCTGGCTGAGACCACATACCCTTAAGTCTCACGGCAGTGCATGGGACCCAGGCTAGAGACAGCTAGGATTACGTAAGGTCTTCCCAGGTCAGCAGGAGTTCAGCAAAGCCTCCAACTTTTTGGTTTTGCTCTGTTGTAGCTCATGAGGAATTGTGTTGGATTTTAGAGACTGCCTCTTGGATATTAGTCACTTGCTCTTGCTGGGAGAGAACTCTAATTCTCCTCTTGGGCTATGCTTTTGTTATGTTGACAGCTTGCTTTCCCCAGGGGCCAGGCAGAGCTGCCTCTGATAAGGTTGGTGATCGCACAGATGAAGGGCTGAGTACACACCTGTCACTGGGCTTGGTGCCATACACACCTTATTTCTTGACGCTATAGAGTTAACCTTTTTTCCAGAATTCATCCTGAATTCTTCCTGAATTCAAAACTCCACTGCTGAGTAATTCTGTCTGGCCTCTCAGTGCCCCAGATCCCCAGACATAAAATGAGGATAATACTAATAATTATATCTACCTCACAGGACTGGTGTAAGGATTAAACAAGTCAACACATGTAAAGATTTTAGAACAGTGCCTACTACTTAGTCCGTGCTCAAGAAATGTTAGCTCTTGGTGGTGGAATTATCCCCGTTTTACAGATGAGGGCACTGTATCTTAGAAAGGTTAAATCACCTGCCAAAGATTGTAAGGCTGTCAGAACTGGACACAAGGCCTCTCTTTCTAATATTAATCACTACCCTACACCGCTTCTGATATTAAAATCTCTTTTTTCCAAGTCCACCATCTTTCTGAGACAAAGCTGAGACACTGTCCACAGGGTGGTTCCCTGGTTGGTTAGACAGACACACCATGTGAATAAACAAAAAGCCCTGAAATCTGTCCATGCCTAAAAGGTATATTTAAACCAAAAAATGTTTTTTGTTGTTTATCTACAATTTGAGTTTAACTGACTGGGTGTCCTATAATTGTATTTGTTACATCTGGGCATCCTGTAGGCATGTGAATGAGGTGTGTGTGCATGCGTGTGTGTATGTGAGTGTGTGTGTAAAGCCAGTTGAGCTACAAAGGACACAACTCTTGGGGAGAGAGAATTACCTGAATCTCCTCATTGACAGGCTCTGGGGGCCCATCTTCAGTCACAGGACAGAAGGACAGAACATGAGGCAACTATCCTGTGCCCCCTTTCTTCTGTGAGGTGCTCAGAAGGATCAGTGAGCACCTTTGATGCTACATGAGGCTATGTCTGAGAAGACACTGACGCAGACTGGCTGAAGAGGGGTAAGCACAGTCATGAAATGAGAGAAGAGGAATCTGATTTCTTGAGAGTCACGAATAATCTCAGCTCAACATGTGTCAGATGGTTTCATTTCCTGTTGTTGAATATTTTAATCATGCTTATTTTCCCCCTTGACTTTAAAGAGTTAACATTCACACTTGAAAGTTGAGAAGGATGTGGTAACTTGTCAGACTGCCCGTTAAAACAATTCTTCTTGGTGTCTGAGTCAGGACTTGATCAAGTGAAAAGTGACACCTCCCTAAAGTGATTTACACCCTCAATCTCATGAACATTCAGACACCAGATGCATTTCACGTCTTCTAGGGAACTCAGAATTTTCCCAAACACCACATGAATAGTCCCTGCTTTTACTGCAGGAGTTTTATCAAGAACTTTGGCTACACTGAGTGGACATCCTGATATCCCCTTCTCCTATTCCAGAAACCCAGATTCAAGTAGATATTGGGTGGTGTTATGAGGTATGTCATATCCAGAGTGAAAAGTAGCATCCTGCTAAGGCTTTGAAATAGTCTTGTGGGCTAATAAGCATGGTGTTCACTTCAAAGTATTCTCGAACTTTCCACACTCTGTTCTTAGCTCAAGAACTCTGGCTGTTACTCAGCCTTGCTAGTAAGTACTCTGAGAAGTTAGTTCTCTGTTCATTCTCTGCCTATTCTTAGGATTCCCATTCCCTATAGGAGAGCCTCTAGGATTGACCCACAGGGGTAGAATTCTGGAAGATCAAGCTCCTTTGGTCTTCTTGCCATCTGACCTGTCTTCTCAGGGCAAAGGCTCTGCTCTTGCAGGTATAAGAAGGGAAAACTCTCAAAGGGGAGAGAATGGTCATCAGAGCCATTCTAAATCTGGACTGTATTACCATTAAAGAAGATGGACTGACCTCCTGAGTTTCCTCCCCCTCCTGCTCATTTGTTGTGTTTTTTTTTTTTTTTTGGTCCAGCTGGAAGCAATATCTGTTATTCACAAATATTTTGAGGTAAATTGAAGGTAAGTTATTGCTAGTTTTTGTATTTGACTATCTCTAGTATATCTAGCTAAGTATTCTGAACAATTTCTTGGTTTAAATTGTTGCAGTATTTTAAAATTTTGCTTTGAAAGAAATCAGACTCAGCATCTGAAGCATGTGGGCAAAAATGTCATCAATTAATGAATAAAGTTAGGAAAGATGTTTATTTCTCTTATCCTGTCATCTCTTACATTCCAAATCCTCTGCCTTAGCTTTCTTTTTCTTTACAAATTGGATCTTCATATGAAAGGCTTTAAGCACTGCTTTTCTGGAACACTTTTCTTTCTCAATTCCTTGGAATGAAGATTTACCACTTATTTTTTGTGTGAAGAATGAGTTCCCAAGGACTTGGGATACATTGAAATTGTCTCAGATCGTCTGTGTTTCTCCATATACCATTCACAAGGAAGCTTCCCTCAAACTATTAGCCAAACCTTGAAGACTTCTCAGACAATACCAGGCTACACAAAATAGACGGAGGTGCCTTATTCAGCTGCCATCTGCTGACCCAAACGTGGGCCATAATTCATAGAGTAAAAAACCAGTAGGCTCAAAGGCAGGGGGGACATAAAATTGTCTTTCTCTGGCGAGATAACGGCACTATCTAGGTTGTGGTATTCAGTTTGCTGCTGGCATCGTGAGTGGAAGAAAATGAAAAGGATGGTGTTGGCCAAAGAAAAGTAGAACAGATTTGGCTTGAAAAATTGGGGAAAATATGCCTGAGATACATTTTTCTAAATGCTTAAATACAGAGTTACTTAAAGTCATTCCATAAAACAGATCTAATTATTTCATTCTCCTGCTTAAAGATCTCTATTAGGTTTTTTTTTGTTTTGGTTTTGTTTTTTTGTTTTTGTTGTTGTTTGTTTTGTTTTGTTTTTTGGTAGAAGAAGTCCACTTTCTGGCCAATAAGGTACTTCAAAGTCTGGCCTCAGGTTACTTCTACACATGCACCTCTTTCAAATTCTCCCTCTTTTCCCACATTCCTCTAGGCATTTTTTTTTTTTCACAGCCATAGAGAAGTTTCCACTTCTCAGCTAACCCTTGGTTGGTCCTTTCTTTTTTTACATTTAAAAATGTTATTTCATTTTATGATTATATATCTACAGATAGATGATAGAGAGATAGAGAGATAGATAGATAGATATAATATCAGTATTAAACACGCCTCCTCTCTGTGCCTTCCACATTAACAGACATTAGCGTGTGCCATAACAGTCTGTTTTCATGCTTGTTGCCTCTTGTAGACTACTTTTAACAGCAAGAAGTGGATGTTTCCAACACCAAAGGAAATTCCACCATCACCACAACTAAGAAACATCACCACACCCATCCCCTGCCATGGCTTTAATTTGGGTTCTGTTATCTACAATAGTTTACTTTTCTCTGGGAAAAATTGGCAGCAAAAACCGGAGAAAATGCGTCAAAACAGAGCTTTGTACCTATTCATTTATTCATTCAACAGATAGATATTGAATGCCAGCTCTACACCATGCTCCATTTCAATCCGAAATAGTCAAAACAGCTTTTAACACTTCAAGTCTTCTCATTTGGCTATCCAGACACAGGCACACCAGGGACTGATCTTGTTCCTAGAGAGAGCAAGACCTTCCTGTTCAAGAGGATCATTGTGTTCTTTAGGGTGGTGTGAAAATCCAACACCCTGACTGTAGCATGGCACAAATGCTGGTGAAAACTGGCAGGATGCTGAATTGCAGAGAGCATGTTCCTGCTGCTACATCAGTCCAAGTCTTGAACAGGATTCATCAACAGAAGTATCAGGATATACATCCTCCGTATGTGGATTTTTGGACAGAGAAAATGAAGTGTTCTACAAAGTTCAAAAGATAGAAGAGCAGAAAAGCATAAAAGTATATTGTCAAAAGTAAGAGTAGAGAAACAAAATTTACACCTTCAATAGAGTGTTTGGGAAACAGAATGACATTAGTCTTCTGGAGTCATCTGCAAATCAAAAAAGCATTGCACATAACACACACACATTGCATCACACATGAACACAAATACACTGTATCAGTTCTGTGTATCCAGGTGGCAGAGGGCAGGGCAAAGTTTAGCAGAAGATCTCCATATGCCTGATAGGCTAAATAGGCATAAAAATACATACAGATCTTCTTTGGCTTACAATGGGCTATATTCTGATAAAGCAATCCTAACTCAAAACTACATTTAAGGCACCTAACCTACCAAACATCATAGCTTAGCATAGCCCACCTTAAACATGCTTAGCCCACATAATTAACTAACAGTCAGACAAAATCATATAACACAAAGCCTATGTTATAATAAAGGGTTGACTATCTCATGTAATTTATTGAATATAATATTGAAAGTGAAAAACCGAATGGTTGTATGGGTACATGTGGTTGGAGGTGTATTGGTTGTTCAACCTCCGGACCCTGTGGCTGACCGGGAGCAGTGGTGTGCCTGAGCATAGAAACAGACTGCATATCAGACTGCATATCACTAGCCCAGGAAAATATCGGAATTTAAAATTCAAAGTTCAAAGTACGGTTTCTATGAAATGGGTACAGTTTTCTCACCGCCATGAAGTTGAACCATTCATTGTAAGATGGGACCATCTGTAACATGATCGATTGATAATGTCAAAAAAGACCTTAGGTCACTGGGCAAAAGGCATAAGACCGCATCATCGGGTACAAAACACATGCTCCAAACAGTGAGAATAATGTGGGGAAAGCAGAGGATGAAGGGATGTCAAAGAAAGCTTTAAGGAGTAGATGAGACCAAAGTGAAGGGTAGAGAGACCACATGTTGGAAGCCCCAGTGATAAGAAGGGACATGTTGAATCTAAAGGCACCCACCCGGGACTCAGCTTGAAAAGAGCAGTGCAAGTTACAGCCTCTTACACAAAAGGCAGCCAAATTCCAGATGAAGACTTTCTCAGTCAACATTAGTCCTTTGAACTTTGGCATTTGTACCTTTCCTATTCTTCTAGTGTCGCATAAAAAATGCTGAATTATGAAGGATGAAAGAATGCCTGGGAACAAAACCACGTTTTATACTAAAACCTGGAAGTTCCCATAGTAGAAGGTGCTTAGATTGGCTGCTCCATTTTTATTACAACGGACTCCAAATTCTCTGAACTTGTTTACTCGACACTTGTTTCTCCTGTTTTTCAAACCAATCTGATGTTGTATTTACTTCCTCTTTGACTTTGTTACACAGTCAGATATGCCATGAAACTGTCAACAGTTCATAACGTGGAGAACATGACCTTGCATAGAAAAGAAAAAGTATATCTTTATTGTCACTAATCCTTAACCAAAAGTTAGGTTTCCCATCCATTAGGAAGGTCGGCAACACATTACAATGGTATTCGCAGTACCGTGACTTCGTCACCAGGAGAGATCACAGGAAGCCTATTCCATCAGAGTTATTGAGGTTACCTTACAATATTGCTTATTCTCATCACTGTCTTGAAATTATAGTTGTTATCAGACTTCCCCTATAGAAATTCTTAATGAACCCACTAATGAAGAAGTATACATAAAACTATAGGATGATTTTAGGGTATTTTGTTCACTATTTTAATATAGTTGATTTATTTGGTAAGCCTATGTATTTTATTTTATACATTTAAAGTATGGTTCTCAGAAAGGCTCTAAGAGCATCTCCAGACTGCGCAAGAGGATCATGCCTAAGATGGGTTGCATCCATTATATGGGAATCCTGGGGCTTCCGTCCTCATAGGACAGTTGTGGTGATTGGATAAAGTAATCCATAGCAAGTACTCTGAAGAGTTGCTTGAGACACAACCCCTAACAGCTGTTAGTTATCATTATCATCTGAAGGAAAAATAAAGTCCTAATTTGAAAGACATGTATCTTGACTACAATTCTCCATCTTCCTTAGAAAGAAGACTTAAAAGGGGGCTTTGACTGGATCCAGTAAGCTGATGTGTAAAAATCCTTAACTGATAACGATTTCCATGTATCATTTAAAAGGAAATCAGCATCTTAATCAATTTCCTCAAAACAAACCCTTTTTATCCCACCTGCTAGTGACAAAGCCTGTCAGACAAAGCAAGGTAAAAAAAAAAAAAAAATGTATAGTGTAATCATGAAAAGTGAACATGCAATTCCTTTTTTTTTTTTTTTTTACCCTATTGTTTTTATAAAATCAAGTTAAGCTGTGTGGTTCTTTTTTTTCCCACTCGTCTTTGTTGTCATAGTTGAGAAATTTAGCATTTAGCCTAAAATGTTTCGCATGATGAATTATTAAAAATCTTTAACTGCCGGACAACCTTCTTGTGGTATAAGGGTGTTTTGTTTTGTTTTGTTTTGTTCCTTAAAAAAATTACCCTGTGTTTTGCTGTGAGGGGAGACAGCTAATGAAAAATGGCCCAGAATTATTGTGAAACAATTGTCTGTAGTGTAATCAAGTCTGTTTCTGCCCTCCAACTACTCCAGGATATAATGATACATGTATCATTAAGCAGCTGCTATGGATGCCTGAGGAAACTGGTAGAAATTTGTACCTATTGTTTTCCTTTCTCCAGCTTCTCTTCCCCAGCATCACCCATATTCTCTCATCTCCCTTGTGCTTTTTGGAATATGACTGCAAAAATTTTGTGAAATACAATCGTGTATCTTCACACACATAAAGTATGCCTATATACATACACACACACACACACACACACACACACACACACATATATATACACACATAGACATATGCATATGGGTTTTTTTTCCGTTTTAAAAAGCAACAATAAAACATTGCATTCTTCTGGGGACTTTTTATAATTATGGAATGCAGAAAGTAAGCTTTTTTTTTAGGATGGTGATTTTTAACACAGGAATCAGAGGTCAAGGGAGAGTGTGTGACTAATGCTCAATTAGAACAAGCTTCTAAAATAAAGCAATTATTTGTGTAATGGCTGCTAAATTTTATGTAGCAGAAGGGCTCAAGCGTGATCTGTCTCCACTGGCCTCTTCCTGTGTGTGTGTCTGTGTCTGTCTGTGTGTGACTGTGTGCCTTTAGTCACCAGGCAGTTCAAAATGGGATTTGAACTAACATTCTTAGTGCCACAGTCCTCCACCCCAGACTGAGACAGAGTAGCACAGATTTGCCCAACATTCACCCTGAAGATAATTATAAGGTAACATTATTGGATTTATAGGTGGTCATACTTATTGTTCAATTTCTGTGATGGTTCCCATAATACCAAATGTTGCAGAAAGAAGCAAAACTGGGAAAGAGAGGGATATAAAGCATTTTTATTTGTGCCAGATTCCTCTTTAATAAGATATAGCACAGAATTTACATCTCAAAATATTTTCCATTGAATTTTTATATTTGCCTGTACTTTCAATGTCATGATAGGTCTAGGATTAATCAAACATACTCTAGATAACCAACATACTGCTAAAATGTGTTCTCTATTGTGCTGTAACATTAAGATAAGCATATAAATGTATAAGCAACTAAAAGCAGTAATCTTAGTTTAATGGATTAACAAAGTAACATGCTTTTGATAACAACATTAGCACGCTATTGCCAGTGGAGAGCATTCAATGTGATATTAGTGCATAAATGTATTGGGGGAAAATTAGTAATCTCTTAGGGAAGATTTTCCTTGTGCCTTTCTATTTGTGTTTCGTATCTGCAGTAAAAGCGCACCTATTATGCGTGTACGTTTATTTCTACAATGTGTGCCGAAACTAACATGATTCGTCTTTTAGCCATAGAAACTGTGGCCCATTTAAGCGACTCATTTAAAACTCCACACAGCAATACACACAGGAGACTATATAGGAAATAAGCAACCTTTTAAATGATCTGTACTCTGCCCAGTGATTTTCAAATCTCTAGGTGGACAAATGGAAATCCTCCCAAAATGCAGTTTAATCTTAATGCATAATTCAACATAAAGGGTAGACAGGAAGCAGTGTTCCTCAGCAACATGCAGTTGAACTACAATGACGTCGTCATGTAAGCTCCCGTTTAAGAGAAGGTGTTAGAATATGTTCACGCATTGGGACGTCTGAGTGGCTCGGTCAGTTAAACTTCCTACTTCGGCTCAGGTCATGATCTTGCCATTTGTGGGTTCGAGCCCCTCATCGGGCTCGGTGCTGACAGTTCAGAGCCTGGAGCCTATGTCGAGTTCTGTGTGTCTCTGTCTTTCTGTCTCTTCCCCGCTCACGCTCTGTCTCTTTCTCTGTCTCTCTCTCAAAAATAAACATTAAAAATTTTTTAAAAAAAGAATATGTTCACACATTTAGTAACAAAAATCACCACCAGAAATTCTAGTTCATTACTATCGTTTAAATAATGATATTCAGTAGTAGGGAATTATGGGACCATTAACCCAACAAAATAAAGTAAATTATTTAGACTTTCACTGTGTGTCAGTCAGAAAATCAGCTTTAATACTTTTGGAAATGAGAGTGTTGAAACATAAGGCCCATTCTTTTTTTTTTTTAATTGTTTTAACGTTTATTTATTACTGAGAGGCAGAGAGACACAGAGCGTGAGCAGGGAAGGGGTAGAGAGAGGGGGGGTGGACAGAATCCGAAGTAGGCTCCAGGCTCTGAGCTGTCAGCACAGAGCCCGATGCGGGGCTCGAACTCACGAACTGTGAGATCATGACCTGAGTCAAAGTCGGTCACCTAAACGGTGACCCCATAAGGCACATTCTTTAAGGAAAGTAGAGGAGAACAGAGGTTGGAATGAAGAATGTTGCCAGAAAAAATCTCTGTCCCAAATGCACGCTGCTCGTAGTTAGAGTAAGGAAGATATCTGTCTTTGGAGGAGATTCAGGGTTCCATTCAATCACCCTAGCCTAGCCTCCAGTACAGATCAGTCCCACTCAGAATTTCACGTGTAGCTGTTCCAGACTTCTGGAAGGAGCTTACCTCTGTAGCTACTACTTCTCTTGTGAGGTGATAATGGTTTTCTCCTATCTATACCTTCTCCGACTGACATCCAAGGAAGCAGCAAATACCCTCCAAGAGCATGAGGAGAAGAGATGATGAAGCACCATTCGCCAATTTAAAAAAAGTAACTTTCATTTCCTTTTATTTTATTTCGAAGTGTATTGTCTCAGTATCAAAACTCAGTATCACTTGCTTTGAGATTTGCAGTGGTATCTAGGTCTTTGAGAAAACCTAAATGTGCTGTATAACTAGAGGGTTTTAAAATACTATCATATACAATAGGAGTGTTGATTCATAGGGGCACATGTACCCCAATGTTTATGGCAGCACTTTCGACAACAGCCAAATTATGGAAAGAGCCTACCTGTCCGTCAACTGACGAATGGATAAAGAAGATGTGGCTTATATATACAATGGAATACTACTTGTCAATGAGAAAGAATGAAATCCTGCCATTTGCAGCTACATGGATGGAACTGGAGGGTATTATGCTGAGTAAAATACGTCAGTCAGAGAAAGACAGATACCATATATTTTCACTCATATGTGGATCTTGAGAAACTTAACAGAAGGCCACGGGGGAGGGGAAGGGGAAAAAATAGTTACAAACAGAGAGGGAGGGAGGCAAACCGCAAGAGACTCTTAAATACAAAAAACAAACTAAGGGTTGATGGTGGAGGTGGGGGGAGATGGGAAAGTGGGTGATGGGCATTGAGGAGGGCACTTGGGATGAGCACTAGCTCATGTATGTAAGCGATGAATCACGGGAATGTATTCTCAAAACCATGAGCCCACTGAATACGTTGTATGTTAGCCAACTTGACAACAAATTATATTAAACAAACAAACAAATAAATGAAATCTATTTAAAATAAAATAAAATAGTATCATATACAAAGTAAAACATAAGTGACCCTAAAACATACGAAATATAATGGCTACTTATATCTCAATCACTTATATCTCAGTACTTTTGGGAGTTGGGTCTTGTTACACACTCAAAGTTGAAACTTGAGGAAAAGGATATATCTCACCTGGATTTTGAGCCAAAGAGACAGTTTGAGCTTCAAGTTTCATACTATATGACAATAGATATTTCTGGGAGAATCAAATCTCAGATTTCTTGCAAAGCTTGATTCATCTGCAGAATCAAGGAGCTCAACATATGTTAATAGACTTGAGCTAGTTAAGGATCCATGGAGCTTTGAGGTACCATAACTGAATTCAAGAATTTCCTAAAACTGGGGTGCCTGGGTGGTTCAGGCAGTTAAGCACCCGAATCTCGGTTTTGGCTGAGGTCATGATCTCACAGTTCATGAGTTTGAGCCCCGCATCAGGCTCCGTGCTGGCACTGCGGAGCCTGACTCGGATTCTCTCTCGCCCTCTCTCTCTATCCCTCCCCCACTTGTGCTCTAAGTAAATAAATAAACTTGAAAAAGAATTTACTAAAATAATAGGCTTCAATAGAAAAATAAACACCTAAATGTACCTGTTGGAAATGTATCCACATATTTTCTAAAATTACTGACTAGTTACAGAACTGGAAAATGTGCTCTGAGCCCAAACTGACCCAATCCTTGCTCTCACTCTACCAAAATGTAGACACCAGCTATAAAAGTAAAAAAATTAAGGACAGGCTTTAATAGCCTCTTCTCTTTCTCAAGCCTACCGAAAGAAGATGGAACACTGTGTTAAATTAGCTGGAATGTCATTCAGATGTTAGTAGAAAGATCTAAATGCTAAGATATCACAACATTCAATCTTTTGTGGTTTGTGGGAATGGGGGAAAAAAAACTCTCCAAACACATCCTGGTATTTGGACCACAGCAGGAGGGGACATTTAGAAAATACTCCCAGGGAGGCAATTTGGCAAAGACCAAAGAGCAGAAAGAAGTCATCCTGGGAACTGGGTACGATTGTGGTAAAGAGTGCCATCAGAAAGGGTTTGCTTTCATCGTAGAATTCATTGCACATGGTCCCAAATGAAAAGCTCTATTTGTAGACAAATGGTACATTTCCGAGAAATTACACCTACTATAGCTATGCAAGAGTTTCAATCTAACTCACCTAAGAAATCATGAATTTTAGTACTTTTTCACACAATCAATAAAAATTGTAGGAAGTGGAACTTGGGACTGCATATTAATCTTGCATCCAGCTCCTTGCTAGTTTTCAACAGCAACTATTCATCTTGTTGAGCTTTTAGAAGTGATTTGTTTCATCTGTACACTCCATGCACAGCTAAATATAAAATCAACTTCTATTTAACAAAACGGACTAACAGCATGAGGCCTATCAGGAGAGCCCGCAACCTTGGTGTAACATTGCAAATGCCTGCAACGTTTCAGCAATGTAGCCAAGCCATTAGAACGTTGCTTAATAATGAAGCCTTATTGATAGGTTGACTAATAGGAATTTTCCATCTTTAGTTGCTGAAGGACGTGGCTCTGGTTTCTTTTCCAAATGCTACAACAAATATTCCGCCGGGTGTTGAAGTTCTTCAATTACTTAATTCACTTATTGGAAATCAAGTTAAAATTATCCATTAAGCAAATGACTCATTCTCATTCAGCTAAATGAGGAGCGTAAATGGACTTCACCTTTTACAGACACTGAATGCAGCTATGGTACGTGCTTTACAAGTCTTCAACTATCCTGCTGTTACTGCCTATCATAATGGGGCTTAGACCCTTGGCGAGTATGAAAATAGATTGGAATGTTGGATGCTTCTCTGAGTCTGCTTAACTTGGTATGGAAATGATTCACTGCTTTCGACCCTGAAGCAACAATGAGGTGGAAGGGGAGATCCCAACCATTGTTGAATTGAAAGCCATCTGGGCTTTCTAAATCCACCAGACCTCTCATATTCTCTAATTTAGGGCATAATCCCCGCCCTCCCACGCATACTTACGCACACGTGTGCATGCGTGTGTGCGTGTGCGTGCGCGCGCGCGCACACACACACACACACACATGCACACACACACACCACCCAGAAAGCCTTGACTCTTAGCCATTTTTTCTTGCCGGAAGTAGTGCTATAGAAGCAATTATAATTGCCAACTACAGTCCAAAAGACATGGGGTTTTGTACCAGGGTAGACTGCTTTCAGAATGCCAACTTTAAGTAAGTGTGAGGATACGTACAACAGAAATTGTTACAAAGCAGTGCCATAAACTACCCCCAAATATAGAGGGTTACAACAAGAATTTGGGGTTGTTTTTTGTTTTTTGTTTTTCTCACCATTCTGTGGGTTTTCTGGGAAGTTCCCCTGCTAGTCTTGCCTGGGCTTACCCATATGGCTATAGATACTAGCTTGAGTGTGGGCTGGAAAGTACAAAGCACTTCATTCACATGTTTGGCAATTGGTGTTGGTCTTTGATTATGGCACATTGCTTACCATTCACTTGGCTTCTTGCCCTCCAATAGGCTAGACTGGCCTTCTTACATGGTAGACTGATAGTACCATTTCAAGAGACAAAAGACGTGAAAGGTACAAGGCTTCCTAAGGTTAAGTCTAAAGTCTAGACTTGGAAGTTGTGTCGTGTTGTATCTGTCAAAGCAGTTACAATCTTAGCAATCTTGAAAGTAGTCACAATCAAGACTAATCAGTCTCAACTGATGAGTCAAGATTCAAGAGATGAGGTAATAAACTTCAGCAAAGAAACAGCAAAGACACATCACAAAGGGGAGTCCATTCTAGAATGGGATCGTTTTGTGGCTGTATTTTTTAATCCATAGCAATGTAGGGATTGAGTGAATTATTTCTTGGGTAAAATGAAACTGCCTGACCACTCTCCCTTGTTGGTGGTACAATAAAGTGGAGAACTGGCATTGTCTCTTGACATCTTTTGCTAGGATGTGGCTTCTATACGCTTCTTAGAGATTGGCTATTTGAAGAACTTCACATAGGAATGAGAAGTCTGGTGTGGCCTCAAGATGAATTAAAGAAAAAATTAAAAATATATTGTGTCACCAACATGTGTCCAGTACAGTCTCTGTATTTTGATGTACATCATTGCACTTTGATCCAAAAGACCAACCTGTCTCATTCTATAATGTAATAAACATCTCAGAGCAAGAGTCGACGCAACAATTTCTCTGTCCCTGAATGCACTACAACCTTTGCAGTCTGCTCAGTCATGCTTGAGACTTGCCACCAAAGCATCTCTCCCAACATCTGGATCAACATCCAGGCCCAATTTTATGTTTGTATTTTATTACTTCTTATGTTGCTGGATAAGATACTAAATTTATCCTAAACCACACTAGCATTCCATAAGATATCTCCTTTCATCTTGCCTCTTTAATTAAAAAAAAAAAAAATCAACATTTATGTGGGTTACGTAAGAACATTGTATTACTTAGTATGTTTTCATCTTCAAGATTGTCCTTTCAATCCTAACAAGTAAAGGAAAATCTTAATATCTCACATGAAGAATTCAAAAGAATTGCCACTCTTTACTCAAGAGAAAGTCAAACTGGGGCACCTGGGTGGCTCAATCGGCTGAGTATCTGACTCTTGGTTTTGGCTCAGGTCATGATCTCACAGCCGTGTCGGGCTCCACACTGACAACGTGGAACCTATTTGGGATTTTCTCTCCCTCTCTCTCTAGCTCTCCCGCCCTTCACTCATACACACTCTCTTACTCCAAATAAATGAAATAAACTTTTAGAAAAATAGAAAAAGTCAAATTAAAGAGAAAAATAGTAGGCATACACTAAGGTAAAAGTAAACCAAGGATTGTAGAGGATGAAGAGAGAGCAGAATAGAGATATGTCTTTTTTAAATTGGAAGTCATTAATAAGGACCGTGTATATGTGTATTTGCTAAAGAACCTAAGACAATACAGACTATTTTAAGAATAGAAATTGTCTGACATCAGTTAATCACTTCAGAAGCGTTTGTCTCAAGGAACTAACAGATAAAAACATCAAACAATGATTTGGAGGAAATAATTCATTGTTATGTGTGAAAACACTACCATCGAGAGATGTTTGGGGCACCGGGGTGGCTCAGCCAGTTGAGCAACTGAATCTTGGTTTTGGCTCAGGTCATGATCCCAATGTTGTGGGGCCGAGCCCCACATGGGGCTCTGCACTGACAGCAAGGAACCTGCTTGGGATTCTCTCTCTGCCCCTCCCTTGCTCATTCTCATTCTCTCTCTCTCTCACTCAAAATAAAATTCAAAAACATTAAAAAAAGGATGTTAAACTAAAATGATCATGTATATGTGCTCAATTCTATTCAAACAGAGATTCACATTTAATATTAATTGTTTACATTTCTCAAAAAAAA